>NC_044559.1:55706976-55792482 GCF_007565055.1 Rhinopithecus roxellana | reverse complement strand
ATTGATCAGTTTGTTAGCACAGTTTTCTGGAAATCTGCAATTAGATACTTCATAGCGCAATGAACATTACAGTGACAAAGGAAATAACCACAGATGAAAACTAGAAAGAAGCTTTCTTAGAAACTTCTTGGTGATGTGTGAATTCATCTCACAGAGTTACACTTATGTTTCGTGGAGCAGTCCATTAACACTGTCTTTGGGGAAACTGAGAAGGGCTTCTTTGGATCACATTGAGGCCTACGCTGATAAAGGAAATTTCATCCGTTCAAAACGTGAAAGAAGCTTTCTGAGAAACTTCTTTCTGATCTGTGAGTTCTTCTCACAGAGTTACAAACTCTGCCTCAAGAAGCAGTTTGCTAACACTCTCTTCGTGGAATCTGCAAAGTGATATTTGGGAGTCTATTGGGGCCCATGGTGATAAAGCAAATATCCTCACATAATAACTAAAGAGAAGCTTTCTGAGAAACTGCATTGCCATGTGTGAATGCAACTCACAGAGTTACACGTTTCTCTTCATTGATCAGTTTGTTAGCACAGTTTTCTGGAAATCTGCAATTAGATACTTCATAGCGCAATGAACATTACAGTGACAAAGGAAATAACCACAGATGAAAACTAGAAAGAAGCTTTCTTAGAAACTTCTTGGTGATGTGTGAATTCATCTCACAGAGTTACACTTATGTTTCGTGGAGCAGTCCATTAACACTGTCTTTGGGGAAACTGAGAAGGGCTTCTTGGGATCACATTGAGGCCTACGCTGATAAAGGAAATTTCATCCGTTCAAAACGTGAAAGAAGCTTTCTGAGAAACTTCTTTCTGATCTGTGAGTTCTTCTCACAGAGTTACAAACTCTGCCTCAAGAAGCAGTTTGCTAACACTCTCTTCGTGGAATCTGCAAAGTGATATTTGGGAGTCTATTGGGGCCCATGTTGATAAAGCAAATATCCTCACATAATAACTAAAGAGAAGCTTTCTGAGAAACTGCATTGCCATGTGTGAATGCAACTCCCAGAGTTACACGTTTCTCTTCATTGATCAGTTTGTTAGCACAGTTTTCTGGAAATCTGCAATTAGATACTTCATAGCGCAATGAACATTACAGTGACAAAGGAAATAACCACAGATGAAAACTAGAAAGAAGCTTTCTTAGAAACTTCTTGGTGATGTGTGAATTCATCTCACAGAGTTACACTTATGTTTCGTGGAGCAGTCCATTAACACTGTCTTTGGGGAAACTGAGAAGGGCTTCTTGGGATCACATTGAGGCCTACGCTGATAAAGGAAATTTCATCCGTTCAAAACGTGAAAGAAGCTTTCTGAGAAACTTCTTTCTGATCTGTGAGTTCTTCTCACAGAGTTACAAACTCTGCCTCAAGAAGCAGTTTGCTAACACTCTCTTCGTGGAATCTGCAAAGTGATATTTGGGAGTCTATTGGGGCCCATGTTGATAAAGCAAATATCCTCACATAATAACTAAAGAGAAGCTTTCTGAGAAACTGCATTGCCATGTGTGAATGCAACTCACAGAGTTACACGTTTCTCTTCATTGATCAGTTTGTTAGCACAGTTTTCTGGAAATCTGCAATTAGATACTTCATAGCGCAATGAACATTACAGTGACAAAGGAAATAACCACAGATGAAAACTAGAAAGAAGCTTTCTTAGAAACTTCTTGGTGATGTGTGAATTCATCTCACAGAGTTACACTTATGTTTCGTGGAGCAGTCCATTAACACTGTCTTTGGGGAAACTGAGAAGGGCTTCTTGGGATCACATTGAGGCCTACGCTGATAAAGGAAATTTCATCCGTTCAAAACGTGAAAGAAGCTTTCTGAGAAACTTCTTTCTGATCTGTGAGTTCTTCTCACAGAGTTACAAACTCTGCCTCAAGAAGCAGTTTGCTAACACTCTCTTCGTGGAATCTGCAAAGTGATATTTGGGAGTCTATTGGGGCCCATGGTGATAAAGCAAATATCCTCACATAATAACTAAAGAGAAGCTTTCTGAGAAACTGCATTGCCATGTGTGAATGCAACTCCCAGAGTTACACGTTTCTCTTCATTGATCAGTTTGTTAGCACAGTTTTCTGGAAATCTGCAATTAGATACTTCATAGCGCAATGAACATTACAGTGACAAAGGAAATAACCACAGATGAAAACTAGAAAGAAGCTTTCTTAGAAACTTCTTGGTGATGTGTGAATTCATCTCACAGAGTTACACTTATGTTTCGTGGAGCAGTCCATTAACACTGTCTTTGGGGAAACTGAGAAGGGCTTCTTGGGATCACATTGAGGCCTACGCTGATAAAGGAAATTTCATCCGTTCAAAACGTGAAAGAAGCTTTCTGAGAAACTTCTTTCTGATCTGTGAGTTCTTCTCACAGAGTTACAAACTCTGCCTCAAGAAGCAGTTTGCTAACACTCTCTTCGTGGAATCTGCAAAGTGATATTTGGGAGTCTATTGGGGCCCATGTTGATAAAGCAAATATCCTCACATAATAACTAAAGAGAAGCTTTCTGAGAAACTGCATTGCCATGTGTGAATGCAACTCACAGAGTTACACGTTTCTCTTCATTGATCAGTTTGTTAGCACAGTTTTCTGGAAATCTGCAATTAGATACTTCATAGCGCAATGAACATTACAGTGACAAAGGAAATAACCACAGATGAAAACTAGAAAGAAGCTTTCTTAGAAACTTCTTGGTGATGTGTGAATTCATCTCACAGAGTTACACTTATGTTTCGTGGAGCAGTCCATTAACACTGTCTTTGGGGAAACTGAGAAGGGCTTCTTGGGATCACATTGAGGCCTACGCTGATAAAGGAAATTTCATCCGTTCAAAACGTGAAAGAAGCTTTCTGAGAAACTTCTTTCTGATCTGTGAGTTCTTCTCACAGAGTTACAAACTCTGCCTCAAGAAGCAGTTTGCTAACACTCTCTTCGTGGAATCTGCAAAGTGATATTTGGGAGTCTATTGGGGCCCATGGTGATAAAGCAAATATCCTCACATAATAACTAAAGAGAAGCTTTCTGAGAAACTGCATTGCCATGTGTGAATGCAACTCCCAGAGTTACACGTTTCTCTTCATTGATCAGTTTGTTAGCACAGTTTTCTGGAAATCTGCAATTAGATACTTCATAGCGCAATGAACATTACAGTGACAAAGGAAATAACCACAGATGAAAACTAGAAAGAAGCTTTCTTAGAAACTTCTTGGTGATGTGTGAATTCATCTCACAGAGTTACACTTATGTTTCGTGGAGCAGTCCATTAACACTGTCTTTGGGGAAACTGAGAAGGGCTTCTTGGGATCACATTGAGGCCTACGCTGATAAAGGAAATTTCATCCGTTCAAAACGTGAAAGAAGCTTTCTGAGAAACTTCTTTCTGATCTGTGAGTTCTTCTCACAGAGTTACAAACTCTGCCTCAAGAAGCAGTTTGCTAACACTCTCTTCGTGGAATCTGCAAAGTGATATTTGGGAGTCTATTGGGGCCCATGTTGATAAAGCAAATATCCTCACATAATAACTAAAGAGAAGCTTTCTGAGAAACTGCATTGCCATGTGTGAATGCAACTCACAGAGTTACACGTTTCTCTTCATTGATCAGTTTGTTAGCACAGTTTTCTGGAAATCTGCAATTAGATACTTCATAGCGCAATGAACATTACAGTGACAAAGGAAATAACCACAGATGAAAACTAGAAAGAAGCTTTCTTAGAAACTTCTTGGTGATGTGTGAATTCATCTCACAGAGTTACACTTATGTTTCGTGGAGCAGTCCATTAACACTGTCTTTGGGGAAACTGAGAAGGGCTTCTTGGGATCACATTGAGGCCTACGCTGATAAAGGAAATTTCATCCGTTCAAAACGTGAAAGAAGCTTTCTGAGAAACTTCTTTCTGATCTGTGAGTTCTTCTCACAGAGTTACAAACTCTGCCTCAAGAAGCAGTTTGCTAACACTCTCTTCGTGGAATCTGCAAAGTGATATTTGGGAGTCTATTGGGGCCCATGTTGATAAAGCAAATATCCTCACATAATAACTAAAGAGAAGCTTTCTGAGAAACTGCATTGCCATGTGTGAATGCAACTCCCAGAGTTACACGTTTCTCTTCATTGATCAGTTTGTTAGCACAGTTTTCTGGAAATCTGCAATTAGATACTTCATAGCGCAATGAACATTACAGTGACAAAGGAAATAACCACAGATGAAAACTAGAAAGAAGCTTTCTTAGAAACTTCTTGGTGATGTGTGAATTCATCTCACAGAGTTACACTTATGTTTCGTGGAGCAGTCCATTAACACTGTCTTTGGGGAAACTGAGAAGGGCTTCTTTGGATCACATTGAGGCCTACGCTGATAAAGGAAATTTCATCCGTTCAAAACGTGAAAGAAGCTTTCTGAGAAACTTCTTTCTGATCTGTGAGTTCTTCTCACAGAGTTACAAACTCTGCCTCAAGAAGCAGTTTGCTAACACTCTCTTCGTGGAATCTGCAAAGTGATATTTGGGAGTCTATTGGGGCCCATGGTGATAAAGCAAATATCCTCACATAATAACTAAAGAGAAGCTTTCTGAGAAACTGCATTGCCATGTGTGAATGCAACTCCCAGAGTTACACGTTTCTCTTCATTGATCAGTTTGTTAGCACAGTTTTCTGGAAATCTGCAATTAGATACTTCATAGCGCAATGAACATTACAGTGACAAAGGAAATAACCACAGATGAAAACTAGAAAGAAGCTTTCTTAGAAACTTCTTGGTGATGTGTGAATTCATCTCACAGAGTTACACTTATGTTTCGTGGAGCAGTCCATTAACACTGTCTTTGGGGAAACTGAGAAGGGCTTCTTTGGATCACATTGAGGCCTACGCTGATAAAGGAAATTTCATCCGTTCAAAACGTGAAAGAAGCTTTCTGAGAAACTTCTTTCTGATCTGTGAGTTCTTCTCACAGAGTTACAAACTCTGCCTCAAGAAGCAGTTTGCTAACACTCTCTTCGTGGAATCTGCAAAGTGATATTTGGGAGTCTATTGGGGCCCATGGTGATAAAGCAAATATCCTCACATAATAACTAAAGAGAAGCTTTCTGAGAAACTGCATTGCCATGTGTGAATGCAACTCCCAGAGTTACACGTTTCTCTTCATTGATCAGTTTGTTAGCACAGTTTTCTGGAAATCTGCAATTAGATACTTCATAGCGCAATGAACATTACAGTGACAAAGGAAATAACCACAGATGAAAACTAGAAAGAAGCTTTCTTAGAAACTTCTTGGTGATGTGTGAATTCATCTCACAGAGTTACACTTATGTTTCGTGGAGCAGTCCATTAACACTGTCTTTGGGGAAACTGAGAAGGGCTTCTTGGGATCACATTGAGGCCTACGCTGATAAAGGAAATTTCATCCGTTCAAAACGTGAAAGAAGCTTTCTGAGAAACTTCTTTCTGATCTGTGAGTTCTTCTCACAGAGTTACAAACTCTGCCTCAAGAAGCAGTTTGCTAACACTCTCTTCGTGGAATCTGCAAAGTGATATTTGGGAGTCTATTGGGGCCCATGTTGATAAAGCAAATATCCTCACATAATAACTAAAGAGAAGCTTTCTGAGAAACTGCATTGCCATGTGTGAATGCAACTCACAGAGTTACGCCAGTGTTTTTTGGAGCCGTTTCTTAGGACTGTTTCCATGGATTCTGAGAAGTGATATTTCAGATAGCTTTGAAGAATAGAAGGAGAAATAATTATCCTCCAAGAGAAAGCAGAACCAAGCTTTCTGAGAAACTGCTTTGTGATATGTGAATTCATTTCACAGTGTTCTATCACCCTTTCTCGGTGTTGTTTCCTAGCACTCATATTGAGGAATCTCAGATGTGATGTCTTGGATATCATTGAATCGCATGCTGAATAAGGAACTATCCTCAGAGAAACCTGCAGAGAAGCCTTCTCAGAAACTTCTATATTGTGGGTGAATTCAGCCCACAGATGTCCATCATTGTTTCCACTGAGAAACTTGCTAGCAGAGTTTTCGCAGAATCTGCAATAGGACACACGGTGGCGCTCCAAGACCACAAATAACCTCGTCTTATTAAAGAAAGAAGCTTTCTGAAGACCGCTTTGTGATGTGTGAATTCAACTCACTAAGTTGCAGCTGTATTTCGTGGGGCCGTGCCCTAGCCCTATTTGTGTGGAATCTGAGAACAGATATTCCCGATCCCTTTGAAAACAATGGGGCCAATGGAAACATCTTCCAATAAAAATGAGAAAGAAGCTTTCTGAGAAACTTCTTTCTGATCTGTGAGTTCATCTCACAGAGTTACAAACTCTGCCTCAAGAAGCAGTTTGCTAACACTCTGTTCGTGGAATCTGCAAAGTGATATTTGGGAGTCTATTGGGGCCCATGGTGATAAAGCAAATATCCTCACATAATAACTAAAGAGAAGCTGTCTGAGAAACTGCATTGCCTTGTGTGAATGCAACTCACAGAGTTACACGTTTCTGCTCATTGATCAGTTTGTTAGCACAGTTTTCTGGAAATCTGCAATTAGATACTTCATAGTGCAATGAACATTACAGTGACAAAGGAAATATCCACAGATGAAAACTAGAAAGAAGCTTTCTTAGAAACTTCTTGGTGATGTGTGAATTCATCTCACAGAGTTACACTTATGTTTCGTGGAGCAGTCCATTAACACTGTCTTTGGGGAAACTGAGAAGGGCTTCTTGGGATCACATTGAGGCCTACGCTGATAAAGGAAATTTCATCCGTTCAAAACGTGAAAGAAGCTTTCTGAGAAACTTCTTTCTGATCTGTGAGTTCTTCTCACAGAGTTACAAACTCTGCCTCAAGAAGCAGTTTGCTAACACTCTCTTCGTGGAATCTGCAAAGTGATATTTGGGAGTCTATTGGGGCCCATGTTGATAAAGCAAATATCCTCACATAATAACTAAAGAGAAGCTTTCTGAGAAACTGCATTGCCATGTGTGAATGCAACTCCCAGAGTTACACGTTTCTCTTCATTGATCAGTTTGTTAGCACAGTTTTCTGGAAATCTGCAATTAGATACTTCATAGCGCAATGAACATTACAGTGACAAAGGAAATAACCACAGATGAAAACTAGAAAGAAGCTTTCTTAGAAACTTCTTGGTGATGTGTGAATTCATCTCACAGAGTTACACTTATGTTTCGTGGAGCAGTCCATTAACACTGTCTTTGGGGAAACTGAGAAGGGCTTCTTGGGATCACATTGAGGCCTACGCTGATAAAGGAAATTTCATCCGTTCAAAACGTGAAAGAAGCTTTCTGAGAAACTTCTTTCTGATCTGTGAGTTCTTCTCACAGAGTTACAAACTCTGCCTCAAGAAGCAGTTTGCTAACACTCTCTTCGTGGAATCTGCAAAGTGATATTTGGGAGTCTATTGGGGCCCATGGTGATAAAGCAAATATCCTCACATAATAACTAAAGAGAAGCTTTCTGAGAAACTGCATTGCCATGTGTGAATGCAACTCCCAGAGTTACACGTTTCTCTTCATTGATCAGTTTGTTAGCACAGTTTTCTGGAAATCTGCAATTAGATACTTCATAGCGCAATGAACATTACAGTGACAAAGGAAATAACCACAGATGAAAACTAGAAAGAAGCTTTCTTAGAAACTTCTTGGTGATGTGTGAATTCATCTCACAGAGTTACACTTATGTTTCGTGGAGCAGTCCATTAACACTGTCTTTGGGGAAACTGAGAAGGGCTTCTTTGGATCACATTGAGGCCTACGCTGATAAAGGAAATTTCATCCGTTCAAAACGTGAAAGAAGCTTTCTGAGAAACTTCTTTCTGATCTGTGAGTTCTTCTCACAGAGTTACAAACTCTGCCTCAAGAAGCAGTTTGCTAACACTCTCTTCGTGGAATCTGCAAAGTGATATTTGGGAGTCTATTGGGGCCCATGGTGATAAAGCAAATATCCTCACATAATAACTAAAGAGAAGCTTTCTGAGAAACTGCATTGCCATGTGTGAATGCAACTCCCAGAGTTACACGTTTCTCTTCATTGATCAGTTTGTTAGCACAGTTTTCTGGAAATCTGCAATTAGATACTTCATAGCGCAATGAACATTACAGTGACAAAGGAAATAACCACAGATGAAAACTAGAAAGAAGCTTTCTTAGAAACTTCTTGGTGATGTGTGAATTCATCTCACAGAGTTACACTTATGTTTCGTGGAGCAGTCCATTAACACTGTCTTTGGGGAAACTGAGAAGGGCTTCTTGGGATCACATTGAGGCCTACGCTGATAAAGGAAATTTCATCCGTTCAAAACGTGAAAGAAGCTTTCTGAGAAACTTCTTTCTGATCTGTGAGTTCTTCTCACAGAGTTACAAACTCTGCCTCAAGAAGCAGTTTGCTAACACTCTCTTCGTGGAATCTGCAAAGTGATATTTGGGAGTCTATTGGGGCCCATGGTGATAAAGCAAATATCCTCACATAATAACTAAAGAGAAGCTTTCTGAGAAACTGCATTGCCATGTGTGAATGCAACTCCCAGAGTTACACGTTTCTCTTCATTGATCAGTTTGTTAGCACAGTTTTCTGGAAATCTGCAATTAGATACTTCATAGCGCAATGAACATTACAGTGACAAAGGAAATAACCACAGATGAAAACTAGAAAGAAGCTTTCTTAGAAACTTCTTGGTGATGTGTGAATTCATCTCACAGAGTTACACTTATGTTTCGTGGAGCAGTCCATTAACACTGTCTTTGGGGAAACTGAGAAGGGCTTCTTTGGATCACATTGAGGCCTACGCTGATAAAGGAAATTTCATCCGTTCAAAACGTGAAAGAAGCTTTCTGAGAAACTTCTTTCTGATCTGTGAGTTCTTCTCACAGAGTTACAAACTCTGCCTCAAGAAGCAGTTTGCTAACACTCTCTTCGTGGAATCTGCAAAGTGATATTTGGGAGTCTATTGGGGCCCATGGTGATAAAGCAAATATCCTCACATAATAACTAAAGAGAAGCTTTCTGAGAAACTGCATTGCCATGTGTGAATGCAACTCCCAGAGTTACACGTTTCTCTTCATTGATCAGTTTGTTAGCACAGTTTTCTGGAAATCTGCAATTAGATACTTCATAGCGCAATGAACATTACAGTGACAAAGGAAATAACCACAGATGAAAACTAGAAAGAAGCTTTCTTAGAAACTTCTTGGTGATGTGTGAATTCATCTCACAGAGTTACACTTATGTTTCGTGGAGCAGTCCATTAACACTGTCTTTGGGGAAACTGAGAAGGGCTTCTTTGGATCACATTGAGGCCTACGCTGATAAAGGAAATTTCATCCGTTCAAAACGTGAAAGAAGCTTTCTGAGAAACTTCTTTCTGATCTGTGAGTTCTTCTCACAGAGTTACAAACTCTGCCTCAAGAAGCAGTTTGCTAACACTCTCTTCGTGGAATCTGCAAAGTGATATTTGGGAGTCTATTGGGGCCCATGTTGATAAAGCAAATATCCTCACATAATAACTAAAGAGAAGCTTTCTGAGAAACTGCATTGCCATGTGTGAATGCAACTCCCAGAGTTACACGTTTCTCTTCATTGATCAGTTTGTTAGCACAGTTTTCTGGAAATCTGCAATTAGATACTTCATAGCGCAATGAACATTACAGTGACAAAGGAAATAACCACAGATGAAAACTAGAAAGAAGCTTTCTTAGAAACTTCTTGGTGATGTGTGAATTCATCTCACAGAGTTACACTTATGTTTCGTGGAGCAGTCCATTAACACTGTCTTTGGGGAAACTGAGAAGGGCTTCTTGGATCACATTGAGGCCTACGCTGATAAAGGAAATTTCATCCGTTCAAAACGTGAAAGAAGCTTTCTGAGAAACTTCTTTCTGATCTGTGAGTTCTTCTCACAGAGTTACAAACTCTGCCTCAAGAAGCAGTTTGCTAACACTCTCTTCGTGGAATCTGCAAAGTGATATTTGGGAGTCTATTGGGGCCCATGTTGATAAAGCAAATATCCTCACATAATAACTAAAGAGAAGCTTTCTGAGAAACTGCATTGCCATGTGTGAATGCAACTCCCAGAGTTACACGTTTCTCTTCATTGATCAGTTTGTTAGCACAGTTTTCTGGAAATCTGCAATTAGATACTTCATAGCGCAATGAACATTACAGTGACAAAGGAAATAACCACAGATGAAAACTAGAAAGAAGCTTTCTTAGAAACTTCTTGGTGATGTGTGAATTCATCTCACAGAGTTACACTTATGTTTCGTGGAGCAGTCCATTAACACTGTCTTTGGGGAAACTGAGAAGGGCTTCTTTGGATCACATTGAGGCCTACGCTGATAAAGGAAATTTCATCCGTTCAAAACGTGAAAGAAGCTTTCTGAGAAACTTCTTTCTGATCTGTGAGTTCTTCTCACAGAGTTACAAACTCTGCCTCAAGAAGCAGTTTGCTAACACTCTCTTCGTGGAATCTGCAAAGTGATATTTGGGAGTCTATTGGGGCCCATGTTGATAAAGCAAATATCCTCACATAATAACTAAAGAGAAGCTTTCTGAGAAACTGCATTGCCATGTGTGAATGCAACTCCCAGAGTTACACGTTTCTCTTCATTGATCAGTTTGTTAGCACAGTTTTCTGGAAATCTGCAATTAGATACTTCATAGCGCAATGAACATTACAGTGACAAAGGAAATAACCACAGATGAAAACTAGAAAGAAGCTTTCTTAGAAACTTCTTGGTGATGTGTGAATTCATCTCACAGAGTTACACTTATGTTTCGTGGAGCAGTCCATTAACACTGTCTTTGGGGAAACTGAGAAGGGCTTCTTTGGATCACATTGAGGCCTACGCTGATAAAGGAAATTTCATCCGTTCAAAACGTGAAAGAAGCTTTCTGAGAAACTTCTTTCTGATCTGTGAGTTCTTCTCACAGAGTTACAAACTCTGCCTCAAGAAGCAGTTTGCTAACACTCTCTTCGTGGAATCTGCAAAGTGATATTTGGGAGTCTATTGGGGCCCATGGTGATAAAGCAAATATCCTCACATAATAACTAAAGAGAAGCTTTCTGAGAAACTGCATTGCCATGTGTGAATGCAACTCCCAGAGTTACACGTTTCTCTTCATTGATCAGTTTGTTAGCACAGTTTTCTGGAAATCTGCAATTAGATACTTCATAGCGCAATGAACATTACAGTGACAAAGGAAATATCCACAGATGAAAACTAGAAAGAAGCTTTCTTAGAAACTTCTTGGTGATGTGTGAATTCATCTCACAGAGTTACACTTATGTTTCGTGGAGCAGTCCATTAACACTGTCTTTGGGGAAACTGAGAAGGGCTTCTTGGGATCACATTGAGGCCTACGCTGATAAAGGAAATTTCATCCGTTCAAAACGTGAAAGAAGCTTTCTGAGAAACTTCTTTCTGATCTGTGAGTTCTTCTCACAGAGTTACAAACTCTGCCTCAAGAAGCAGTTTGCTAACACTCTCTTCGTGGAATCTGCAAAGTGATATTTGGGAGTCTATTGGGGCCCATGTTGATAAAGCAAATATCCTCACATAATAACTAAAGAGAAGCTTTCTGAGAAACTGCATTGCCATGTGTGAATGCAACTCCCAGAGTTACACGTTTCTCTTCATTGATCAGTTTGTTAGCACAGTTTTCTGGAAATCTGCAATTAGATACTTCATAGCGCAATGAACATTACAGTGACAAAGGAAATAACCACAGATGAAAACTAGAAAGAAGCTTTCTTAGAAACTTCTTGGTGATGTGTGAATTCATCTCACAGAGTTACACTTATGTTTCGTGGAGCAGTCCATTAACACTGTCTTTGGGGAAACTGAGAAGGGCTTCTTTGGATCACATTGAGGCCTACGCTGATAAAGGAAATTTCATCCGTTCAAAACGTGAAAGAAGCTTTCTGAGAAACTTCTTTCTGATCTGTGAGTTCTTCTCACAGAGTTACAAACTCTGCCTCAAGAAGCAGTTTGCTAACACTCTCTTCGTGGAATCTGCAAAGTGATATTTGGGAGTCTATTGGGGCCCATGTTGATAAAGCAAATATCCTCACATAATAACTAAAGAGAAGCTTTCTGAGAAACTGCATTGCCATGTGTGAATGCAACTCACAGAGTTACGCCAGTGTTTTTTGGAGCCGTTTCTTAGGACTGTTTCCATGGATTCTGAGAAGTGATATTTCAGATAGCTTTGAAGAATAGAAGGAGAAAATAATTATCCTCCAAGAGAAAGCAGAACCAAGCTTTCTGAGAAACTGCTTTGTGATATGTGAATTCATTTCACAGTGTTCTATCACCCTTTCTCGGTGTTTTTCCTAGCACTCATATTGAGGAATCTCAGATGTGATGTCTTGGATATCATTGAATCGCATGCTGAATAAGGAACTATCCTCAGAGAAACCTGCAGAGAAGCCTTCTCAGAAACTTCTATATTGTGGGTGAATTCAGCCCACAGATGTCCATCATTGTTTCCACTGAGAAACTTGCTAGCAGAGTTTTCGCAGAATCTGCAATAGGACACACGGTGGCGCTCCAAGACCACAAATAACCTCGTCTTATTAAAGAAAGAAGCTTTCTGAAGACCGCTTTGTGATGTGTGAATTCAACTCACTAAGTTACAGCTGTATTTCGTGGAGCAGTGCCCTAACCCTATTTGTGTGGAATCTGAGAACAGATATTCCGGATCACATTGAGAACAATGGGGCCTAATGGAAATCATCGTTCAATAAAAGTGAAAGAAGCTTTCTGAGAAACTTCTTTCTGATCTGTGAGTTCATCTCACAGAGTTACAAACTCTGCCTCAAGAAGCAGTTTGCTAACACTCTGTTCGTGGAATCTGCAAAGTGATATTTGGGAGTCTATTGGGGCCCATGGTGATAAAGCAAATATCCTCACATAATAACTAAAGAGAAGCTTTCTGAGAAACTGCATTGCCATGTGTGAATGCAACTCACAGAGTTACACGTTTCTCTCATTGATCAGTTTGTTAGCACAGTTTTCTGGAAATCTGCAATTAGATACTTCATAGCGCAATGAACATTACAGTGACAAAGGAAATATCCACAGATGAAAACTAGAAAGAAGCTTTCTTAGAAACTTCTTGGTGATGTGTGAATTCATCTCACAGAGTTACACTTATGTTTCGTGGAGCAGTCCATTAACACTGTCTTTGGGGAAACTGAGAAGGGCTTCTTGGGATCACATTGAGGCCTACGCTGATAAAGGAAATTTCATCCGTTCAAAACGTGAAAGAAGCTTTCTGAGAAACTTCTTTCTGATCTGTGAGTTCTTCTCACAGAGTTACAAACTCTGCCTCAAGAAGCAGTTTGCTAACACTCTCTTCGTGGAATCTGCAAAGTGATATTTGGGAGTCTATTGGGGCCCATGTTGATAAAGCAAATATCCTCACATAATAACTAAAGAGAAGCTTTCTGAGAAACTGCATTGCCATGTGTGAATGCAACTCCCAGAGTTACACGTTTCTCTTCATTGATCAGTTTGTTAGCACAGTTTTCTGGAAATCTGCAATTAGATACTTCATAGCGCAATGAACATTACAGTGACAAAGGAAATAACCACAGATGAAAACTAGAAAGAAGCTTTCTTAGAAACTTCTTGGTGATGTGTGAATTCATCTCACAGAGTTACACTTATGTTTCGTGGAGCAGTCCATTAACACTGTCTTTGGGGAAACTGAGAAGGGCTTCTTGGGATCACATTGAGGCCTACGCTGATAAAGGAAATTTCATCCGTTCAAAACGTGAAAGAAGCTTTCTGAGAAACTTCTTTCTGATCTGTGAGTTCTTCTCACAGAGTTACAAACTCTGCCTCAAGAAGCAGTTTGCTAACACTCTCTTCGTGGAATCTGCAAAGTGATATTTGGGAGTCTATTGGGGCCCATGTTGATAAAGCAAATATCCTCACATAATAACTAAAGAGAAGCTTTCTGAGAAACTGCATTGCCATGTGTGAATGCAACTCCCAGAGTTACACGTTTCTCTTCATTGATCAGTTTGTTAGCACAGTTTTCTGGAAATCTGCAATTAGATACTTCATAGCGCAATGAACATTACAGTGACAAAGGAAATAACCACAGATGAAAACTAGAAAGAAGCTTTCTTAGAAACTTCTTGGTGATGTGTGAATTCATCTCACAGAGTTACACTTATGTTTCGTGGAGCAGTCCATTAACACTGTCTTTGGGGAAACTGAGAAGGGCTTCTTTGGATCACATTGAGGCCTACGCTGATAAAGGAAATTTCATCCGTTCAAAACGTGAAAGAAGCTTTCTGAGAAACTTCTTTCTGATCTGTGAGTTCTTCTCACAGAGTTACAAACTCTGCCTCAAGAAGCAGTTTGCTAACACTCTCTTCGTGGAATCTGCAAAGTGATATTTGGGAGTCTATTGGGGCCCATGGTGATAAAGCAAATATCCTCACATAATAACTAAAGAGAAGCTTTCTGAGAAACTGCATTGCCATGTGTGAATGCAACTCCCAGAGTTACACGTTTCTCTTCATTGATCAGTTTGTTAGCACAGTTTTCTGGAAATCTGCAATTAGATACTTCATAGCGCAATGAACATTACAGTGACAAAGGAAATATCCACAGATGAAAACTAGAAAGAAGCTTTCTTAGAAACTTCTTGGTGATGTGTGAATTCATCTCACAGAGTTACACTTATGTTTCGTGGAGCAGTCCATTAACACTGTCTTTGGGGAAACTGAGAAGGGCTTCTTGGGATCACATTGAGGCCTACGCTGATAAAGGAAATTTCATCCGTTCAAAACGTGAAAGAAGCTTTCTGAGAAACTTCTTTCTGATCTGTGAGTTCTTCTCACAGAGTTACAAACTCTGCCTCAAGAAGCAGTTTGCTAACACTCTCTTCGTGGAATCTGCAAAGTGATATTTGGGAGTCTATTGGGGCCCATGTTGATAAAGCAAATATCCTCACATAATAACTAAAGAGAAGCTTTCTGAGAAACTGCATTGCCATGTGTGAATGCAACTCCCAGAGTTACACGTTTCTCTTCATTGATCAGTTTGTTAGCACAGTTTTCTGGAAATCTGCAATTAGATACTTCATAGCGCAATGAACATTACAGTGACAAAGGAAATAACCACAGATGAAAACTAGAAAGAAGCTTTCTTAGAAACTTCTTGGTGATGTGTGAATTCATCTCACAGAGTTACACTTATGTTTCGTGGAGCAGTCCATTAACACTGTCTTTGGGGAAACTGAGAAGGGCTTCTTGGATCACATTGAGGCCTACGCTGATAAAGGAAATTTCATCCGTTCAAAACGTGAAAGAAGCTTTCTGAGAAACTTCTTTCTGATCTGTGAGTTCTTCTCACAGAGTTACAAACTCTGCCTCAAGAAGCAGTTTGCTAACACTCTCTTCGTGGAATCTGCAAAGTGATATTTGGGAGTCTATTGGGGCCCATGTTGATAAAGCAAATATCCTCACATAATAACTAAAGAGAAGCTTTCTGAGAAACTGCATTGCCATGTGTGAATGCAACTCACAGAGTTACACGTTTCTCTTCATTGATCAGTTTGTTAGCACAGTTTTCTGGAAATCTGCAATTAGATACTTCATAGCGCAATGAACATTACAGTGACAAAGGAAATAACCACAGATGAAAACTAGAAAGAAGCTTTCTTAGAAACTTCTTGGTGATGTGTGAATTCATCTCACAGAGTTACACTTATGTTTCGTGGAGCAGTCCATTAACACTGTCTTTGGGGAAACTGAGAAGGGCTTCTTGGGATCACATTGAGGCCTACGCTGATAAAGGAAATTTCATCCGTTCAAAACGTGAAAGAAGCTTTCTGAGAAACTTCTTTCTGATCTGTGAGTTCTTCTCACAGAGTTACAAACTCTGCCTCAAGAAGCAGTTTGCTAACACTCTCTTCGTGGAATCTGCAAAGTGATATTTGGGAGTCTATTGGGGCCCATGTTGATAAAGCAAATATCCTCACATAATAACTAAAGAGAAGCTTTCTGAGAAACTGCATTGCCATGTGTGAATGCAACTCCCAGAGTTACACGTTTCTCTTCATTGATCAGTTTGTTAGCACAGTTTTCTGGAAATCTGCAATTAGATACTTCATAGCGCAATGAACATTACAGTGACAAAGGAAATAACCACAGATGAAAACTAGAAAGAAGCTTTCTTAGAAACTTCTTGGTGATGTGTGAATTCATCTCACAGAGTTACACTTATGTTTCGTGGAGCAGTCCATTAACACTGTCTTTGGGGAAACTGAGAAGGGCTTCTTTGGATCACATTGAGGCCTACGCTGATAAAGGAAATTTCATCCGTTCAAAACGTGAAAGAAGCTTTCTGAGAAACTTCTTTCTGATCTGTGAGTTCTTCTCACAGAGTTACAAACTCTGCCTCAAGAAGCAGTTTGCTAACACTCTCTTCGTGGAATCTGCAAAGTGATATTTGGGAGTCTATTGGGGCCCATGGTGATAAAGCAAATATCCTCACATAATAACTAAAGAGAAGCTTTCTGAGAAACTGCATTGCCATGTGTGAATGCAACTCCCAGAGTTACACGTTTCTCTTCATTGATCAGTTTGTTAGCACAGTTTTCTGGAAATCTGCAATTAGATACTTCATAGCGCAATGAACATTACAGTGACAAAGGAAATATCCACAGATGAAAACTAGAAAGAAGCTTTCTTAGAAACTTCTTGGTGATGTGTGAATTCATCTCACAGAGTTACACTTATGTTTCGTGGAGCAGTCCATTAACACTGTCTTTGGGGAAACTGAGAAGGGCTTCTTTGGATCACATTGAGGCCTACGCTGATAAAGGAAATTTCATCCGTTCAAAACGTGAAAGAAGCTTTCTGAGAAACTTCTTTCTGATCTGTGAGTTCTTCTCACAGAGTTACAAACTCTGCCTCAAGAAGCAGTTTGCTAACACTCTCTTCGTGGAATCTGCAAAGTGATATTTGGGAGTCTATTGGGGCCCATGTTGATAAAGCAAATATCCTCACATAATAACTAAAGAGAAGCTTTCTGAGAAACTGCATTGCCATGTGTGAATGCAACTCCCAGAGTTACACGTTTCTCTTCATTGATCAGTTTGTTAGCACAGTTTTCTGGAAATCTGCAATTAGATACTTCATAGCGCAATGAACATTACAGTGACAAAGGAAATAACCACAGATGAAAACTAGAAAGAAGCTTTCTTAGAAACTTCTTGGTGATGTGTGAATTCATCTCACAGAGTTACACTTATGTTTCGTGGAGCAGTCCATTAACACTGTCTTTGGGGAAACTGAGAAGGGCTTCTTGGGATCACATTGAGGCCTACGCTGATAAAGGAAATTTCATCCGTTCAAAACGTGAAAGAAGCTTTCTGAGAAACTTCTTTCTGATCTGTGAGTTCTTCTCACAGAGTTACAAACTCTGCCTCAAGAAGCAGTTTGCTAACACTCTCTTCGTGGAATCTGCAAAGTGATATTTGGGAGTCTATTGGGGCCCATGGTGATAAAGCAAATATCCTCACATAATAACTAAAGAGAAGCTTTCTGAGAAACTGCATTGCCATGTGTGAATGCAACTCCCAGAGTTACACGTTTCTCTTCATTGATCAGTTTGTTAGCACAGTTTTCTGGAAATCTGCAATTAGATACTTCATAGCGCAATGAACATTACAGTGACAAAGGAAATATCCACAGATGAAAACTAGAAAGAAGCTTTCTTAGAAACTTCTTGGTGATGTGTGAATTCATCTCACAGAGTTACACTTATGTTTCGTGGAGCAGTCCATTAACACTGTCTTTGGGGAAACTGAGAAGGGCTTCTTGGATCACATTGAGGCCTACGCTGATAAAGGAAATTTCATCCGTTCAAAACGTGAAAGAAGCTTTCTGAGAAACTTCTTTCTGATCTGTGAGTTCTTCTCACAGAGTTACAAACTCTGCCTCAAGAAGCAGTTTGCTAACACTCTCTTCGTGGAATCTGCAAAGTGATATTTGGGAGTCTATTGGGGCCCATGGTGATAAAGCAAATATCCTCACATAATAACTAAAGAGAAGCTTTCTGAGAAACTGCATTGCCATGTGTGAATGCAACTCACAGAGTTACACGTGTTTTTTGGAGCCGTTTCTTAGGACTGTTTCCATGGATTCTGAGAAGTGATATTTCAGATAGCTTTGAAGAATAGAAGGAGAAAATAATTATCCTCCAAGAGAAAGCAGAACCAAGCTTTCTGAGAAACTGCTTTGTGATATGTGAATTCATTTCACAGTGTTCTATCACCCTTTCTCGGTGTTGTTTCCTAGCACTCATATTGAGGAATCTCAGATGTGATGTCTTGGATATCATTGAATCGCATGCTGAATAAGGAACTATCCTCAGAGAAACCTGCAGAGAAGCCTTCTCAGAAACTTCTATATTGTGGGTGAATTCAGCCCACAGATGTCCATCATTGTTTCCACTGAGAAACTTGCTAGCAGAGTTTTCGCAGAATCTGCAATAGGACACACGGTGGCGCTCCAAGACCACAAATAACCTCGTCTTATTAAAGAAAGAAGCTTTCTGAAGACCGCTTTGTGATGTGTGAATTCAACTCACTAAGTTGCAGCTGTATTTCGTGGGGCCGTGCCCTAGCCCTATTTGTGTGGAATCTGAGACAGGCTATTCCGGATCACATTTGAGACTACGCTGATAAATGGAAATTCATCGTTCAATAAAAGTGAAAGAAGCTTTCTGAGAAACTTCTTTCTGATCTGTGAGTTCATCTCACAGAGTTACAAACTCTGCCTCAAGAAGCAGTTTGCTAACACTCTCTTCGTGGAATCTGCAAAGTGATATTTGGGAGTCTATTGGGGCCCATGGTGATAAAGCAAATATCCTCACATAATAACTAAAGAGAAGCTTTCTGAGAAACTGCATTGCCATGTGTGAATGCAACTCACAGAGTTACACGTTTCTCTTCATTGATCAGTTTGTTAGCACAGTTTTCTGGAAATCTGCAATTAGATACTTCATAGCGCAATGAACATTACAGTGACAAAGGAAATATCCACAGATGAAAACTAGAAAGAAGCTTTCTTAGAAACTTCTTGGTGATGTGTGAATTCATCTCACAGAGTTACACTTATGTTTCGTGGAGCAGTCCATTAACACTGTCTTTGGGGAAACTGAGAAGGGCTTCTTTGGATCACATTGAGGCCTACGCTGATAAAGGAAATTTCATCCGTTCAAAACGTGAAAGAAGCTTTCTGAGAAACTTCTTTCTGATCTGTGAGTTCTTCTCACAGAGTTACAAACTCTGCCTCAAGAAGCAGTTTGCTAACACTCTCTTCGTGGAATCTGCAAAGTGATATTTGGGAGTCTATTGGGGCCCATGTTGATAAAGCAAATATCCTCACATAATAACTAAAGAGAAGCTTTCTGAGAAACTGCATTGCCATGTGTGAATGCAACTCACAGAGTTACACGTTTCTCTTCATTGATCAGTTTGTTAGCACAGTTTTCTGGAAATCTGCAATTAGATACTTCATAGCGCAATGAACATTACAGTGACAAAGGAAATAACCACAGATGAAAACTAGAAAGAAGCTTTCTTAGAAACTTCTTGGTGATGTGTGAATTCATCTCACAGAGTTACACTTATGTTTCGTGGAGCAGTCCATTAACACTGTCTTTGGGGAAACTGAGAAGGGCTTCTTTGGATCACATTGAGGCCTACGCTGATAAAGGAAATTTCATCCGTTCAAAACGTGAAAGAAGCTTTCTGAGAAACTTCTTTCTGATCTGTGAGTTCTTCTCACAGAGTTACAAACTCTGCCTCAAGAAGCAGTTTGCTAACACTCTCTTCGTGGAATCTGCAAAGTGATATTTGGGAGTCTATTGGGGCCCATGGTGATAAAGCAAATATCCTCACATAATAACTAAAGAGAAGCTTTCTGAGAAACTGCATTGCCATGTGTGAATGCAACTCCCAGAGTTACACGTTTCTCTTCATTGATCAGTTTGTTAGCACAGTTTTCTGGAAATCTGCAATTAGATACTTCATAGCGCAATGAACATTACAGTGACAAAGGAAATAACCACAGATGAAAACTAGAAAGAAGCTTTCTTAGAAACTTCTTGGTGATGTGTGAATTCATCTCACAGAGTTACACTTATGTTTCGTGGAGCAGTCCATTAACACTGTCTTTGGGGAAACTGAGAAGGGCTTCTTTGGATCACATTGAGGCCTACGCTGATAAAGGAAATTTCATCCGTTCAAAACGTGAAAGAAGCTTTCTGAGAAACTTCTTTCTGATCTGTGAGTTCTTCTCACAGAGTTACAAACTCTGCCTCAAGAAGCAGTTTGCTAACACTCTCTTCGTGGAATCTGCAAAGTGATATTTGGGAGTCTATTGGGGCCCATGTTGATAAAGCAAATATCCTCACATAATAACTAAAGAGAAGCTTTCTGAGAAACTGCATTGCCATGTGTGAATGCAACTCCCAGAGTTACACGTTTCTCTTCATTGATCAGTTTGTTAGCACAGTTTTCTGGAAATCTGCAATTAGATACTTCATAGCGCAATGAACATTACAGTGACAAAGGAAATATCCACAGATGAAAACTAGAAAGAAGCTTTCTTAGAAACTTCTTGGTGATGTGTGAATTCATCTCACAGAGTTACACTTATGTTTCGTGGAGCAGTCCATTAACACTGTCTTTGGGGAAACTGAGAAGGGCTTCTTTGGATCACATTGAGGCCTACGCTGATAAAGGAAATTTCATCCGTTCAAAACGTGAAAGAAGCTTTCTGAGAAACTTCTTTCTGATCTGTGAGTTCTTCTCACAGAGTTACAAACTCTGCCTCAAGAAGCAGTTTGCTAACACTCTCTTCGTGGAATCTGCAAAGTGATATTTGGGAGTCTATTGGGGCCCATGGTGATAAAGCAAATATCCTCACATAATAACTAAAGAGAAGCTTTCTGAGAAACTGCATTGCCATGTGTGAATGCAACTCCCAGAGTTACACGTTTCTCTTCATTGATCAGTTTGTTAGCACAGTTTTCTGGAAATCTGCAATTAGATACTTCATAGCGCAATGAACATTACAGTGACAAAGGAAATATCCACAGATGAAAACTAGAAAGAAGCTTTCTTAGAAACTTCTTGGTGATGTGTGAATTCATCTCACAGAGTTACACTTATGTTTCGTGGAGCAGTCCATTAACACTGTCTTTGGGGAAACTGAGAAGGGCTTCTTTGGATCACATTGAGGCCTACGCTGATAAAGGAAATTTCATCCGTTCAAAACGTGAAAGAAGCTTTCTGAGAAACTTCTTTCTGATCTGTGAGTTCTTCTCACAGAGTTACAAACTCTGCCTCAAGAAGCAGTTTGCTAACACTCTCTTCGTGGAATCTGCAAAGTGATATTTGGGAGTCTATTGGGGCCCATGTTGATAAAGCAAATATCCTCACATAATAACTAAAGAGAAGCTTTCTGAGAAACTGCATTGCCATGTGTGAATGCAACTCCCAGAGTTACACGTTTCTCTTCATTGATCAGTTTGTTAGCACAGTTTTCTGGAAATCTGCAATTAGATACTTCATAGCGCAATGAACATTACAGTGACAAAGGAAATATCCACAGATGAAAACTAGAAAGAAGCTTTCTTAGAAACTTCTTGGTGATGTGTGAATTCATCTCACAGAGTTACACTTATGTTTCGTGGAGCAGTCCATTAACACTGTCTTTGGGGAAACTGAGAAGGGCTTCTTGGATCACATTGAGGCCTACGCTGATAAAGGAAATTTCATCCGTTCAAAACGTGAAAGAAGCTTTCTGAGAAACTTCTTTCTGATCTGTGAGTTCTTCTCACAGAGTTACAAACTCTGCCTCAAGAAGCAGTTTGCTAACACTCTCTTCGTGGAATCTGCAAAGTGATATTTGGGAGTCTATTGGGGCCCATGTTGATAAAGCAAATATCCTCACATAATAACTAAAGAGAAGCTTTCTGAGAAACTGCATTGCCATGTGTGAATGCAACTCACAGAGTTACGCCAGTGTTTTTTGGAGCCGTTTCTTAGGACTGTTTCCATGGATTCTGAGAAGTGATATTTCAGATAGCTTTGAAGAATAGAAGGAGAAAATAATTATCCTCCAAGAGAAAGCAGAACCAAGCTTTCTGAGAACTGCTTTGTGATATGTGAATTCATTTCACAGTGTTCTATCACCCTTTCTCGGTGTTGTTTCCTAGCACTCATATTGAGGAATCTCAGATGTGATGTCTTGGATATCATTGAATCGCATGCTGAATAAGGAACTATCCTCAGAGAAACCTGCAGAGAAGCCTTCTCAGAAACTTCTATATTGTGGGTGAATTCAGCCCACAGATGTCCATCATTGTTTCCACTGAGAAACTTGCTAGCAGAGTTTTCGCAGAATCTGCAATAGACACACGGTGGCGCTCCAAGACCACAAATAACCTCGTCTTATTAAAGAAAGAAGCTTTCTGAAGACCGCTTTGTGATGTGTGAATTCAACTCACTAAGTTGCAGCTGTATTTCGTGGGGCCGTGCCCTAGCCCTATTGTGTGGAATCTGAGAACAGATATTCCCGATCCCTTTGAAAACATGGGGCCAATGGAAACATCTTCCAATAAAAATGAGAAAGAAGCTTTCTGAGAAACTTCTTTCTGATCTGTGAGTTCATCTCACAGAGTTACAAACTCTGCCTCAAGAAGCAGTTTGCTAACACTCTCTTCGTGGAATCTGCAAAGTGATATTTGGGAGTCTATTGGGGCCCATGGTGATAAAGCAAATATCCTCACATAATAACTAAAGAGAAGCTTTCTGAGAAACTGCATTGCCATGTGTGAATGCAACTCCCAGAGTTACACGTTTCTCTTCATTGATCAGTTTGTTAGCACAGTTTTCTGGAAATCTGCAATTAGATACTTCATAGCGCAATGAACATTACAGTGACAAAGGAAATATCCACAGATGAAAACTAGAAAGAAGCTTTCTTAGAAACTTCTTGGTGATGTGTGAATTCATCTCACAGAGTTACACTTATGTTTCGTGGAGCAGTCCATTAACACTGTCTTTGGGGAAACTGAGAAGGGCTTCTTGGGATCACATTGAGGCCTACGCTGATAAAGGAAATTTCATCCGTTCAAAACGTGAAAGAAGCTTTCTGAGAAACTTCTTTCTGATCTGTGAGTTCTTCTCACAGAGTTACAAACTCTGCCTCAAGAAGCAGTTTGCTAACACTCTCTTCGTGGAATCTGCAAAGTGATATTTGGGAGTCTATTGGGGCCCATGGTGATAAAGCAAATATCCTCACATAATAACTAAAGAGAAGCTTTCTGAGAAACTGCATTGCCATGTGTGAATGCAACTCCCAGAGTTACACGTTTCTCTTCATTGATCAGTTTGTTAGCACAGTTTTCTGGAAATCTGCAATTAGATACTTCATAGCGCAATGAACATTACAGTGACAAAGGAAATAACCACAGATGAAAACTAGAAAGAAGCTTTCTTAGAAACTTCTTGGTGATGTGTGAATTCATCTCACAGAGTTACACTTATGTTTCGTGGAGCAGTCCATTAACACTGTCTTTGGGGAAACTGAGAAGGGCTTCTTTGGATCACATTGAGGCCTACGCTGATAAAGGAAATTTCATCCGTTCAAAACGTGAAAGAAGCTTTCTGAGAAACTTCTTTCTGATCTGTGAGTTCTTCTCACAGAGTTACAAACTCTGCCTCAAGAAGCAGTTTGCTAACACTCTCTTCGTGGAATCTGCAAAGTGATATTTGGGAGTCTATTGGGGCCCATGGTGATAAAGCAAATATCCTCACATAATAACTAAAGAGAAGCTTTCTGAGAAACTGCATTGCCATGTGTGAATGCAACTCCCAGAGTTACACGTTTCTCTTCATTGATCAGTTTGTTAGCACAGTTTTCTGGAAATCTGCAATTAGATACTTCATAGCGCAATGAACATTACAGTGACAAAGGAAATAACCACAGATGAAAACTAGAAAGAAGCTTTCTTAGAAACTTCTTGGTGATGTGTGAATTCATCTCACAGAGTTACACTTATGTTTCGTGGAGCAGTCCATTAACACTGTCTTTGGGGAAACTGAGAAGGGCTTCTTTGGATCACATTGAGGCCTACGCTGATAAAGGAAATTTCATCCGTTCAAAACGTGAAAGAAGCTTTCTGAGAAACTTCTTTCTGATCTGTGAGTTCTTCTCACAGAGTTACAAACTCTGCCTCAAGAAGCAGTTTGCTAACACTCTCTTCGTGGAATCTGCAAAGTGATATTTGGGAGTCTATTGGGGCCCATGTTGATAAAGCAAATATCCTCACATAATAACTAAAGAGAAGCTTTCTGAGAAACTGCATTGCCATGTGTGAATGCAACTCACAGAGTTACACGTTTCTCTTCATTGATCAGTTTGTTAGCACAGTTTTCTGGAAATCTGCAATTAGATACTTCATAGCGCAATGAACATTACAGTGACAAAGGAAATAACCACAGATGAAAACTAGAAAGAAGCTTTCTTAGAAACTTCTTGGTGATGTGTGAATTCATCTCACAGAGTTACACTTATGTTTCGTGGAGCAGTCCATTAACACTGTCTTTGGGGAAACTGAGAAGGGCTTCTTGGATCACATTGAGGCCTACGCTGATAAAGGAAATTTCATCCGTTCAAAACGTGAAAGAAGCTTTCTGAGAAACTTCTTTCTGATCTGTGAGTTCTTCTCACAGAGTTACAAACTCTGCCTCAAGAAGCAGTTTGCTAACACTCTCTTCGTGGAATCTGCAAAGTGATATTTGGGAGTCTATTGGGGCCCATGGTGATAAAGCAAATATCCTCACATAATAACTAAAGAGAAGCTTTCTGAGAAACTGCATTGCCATGTGTGAATGCAACTCCCAGAGTTACACGTTTCTCTTCATTGATCAGTTTGTTAGCACAGTTTTCTGGAAATCTGCAATTAGATACTTCATAGCGCAATGAACATTACAGTGACAAAGGAAATAACCACAGATGAAAACTAGAAAGAAGCTTTCTTAGAAACTTCTTGGTGATGTGTGAATTCATCTCACAGAGTTACACTTATGTTTCGTGGAGCAGTCCATTAACACTGTCTTTGGGGAAACTGAGAAGGGCTTCTTGGATCACATTGAGGCCTACGCTGATAAAGGAAATTTCATCCGTTCAAAACGTGAAAGAAGCTTTCTGAGAAACTTCTTTCTGATCTGTGAGTTCTTCTCACAGAGTTACAAACTCTGCCTCAAGAAGCAGTTTGCTAACACTCTCTTCGTGGAATCTGCAAAGTGATATTTGGGAGTCTATTGGGGCCCATGGTGATAAAGCAAATATCCTCACATAATAACTAAAGAGAAGCTTTCTGAGAAACTGCATTGCCATGTGTGAATGCAACTCCCAGAGTTACACGTTTCTCTTCATTGATCAGTTTGTTAGCACAGTTTTCTGGAAATCTGCAATTAGATACTTCATAGCGCAATGAACATTACAGTGACAAAGGAAATAACCACAGATGAAAACTAGAAAGAAGCTTTCTTAGAAACTTCTTGGTGATGTGTGAATTCATCTCACAGAGTTACACTTATGTTTCGTGGAGCAGTCCATTAACACTGTCTTTGGGGAAACTGAGAAGGGCTTCTTTGGATCACATTGAGGCCTACGCTGATAAAGGAAATTTCATCCGTTCAAAACGTGAAAGAAGCTTTCTGAGAAACTTCTTTCTGATCTGTGAGTTCTTCTCACAGAGTTACAAACTCTGCCTCAAGAAGCAGTTTGCTAACACTCTCTTCGTGGAATCTGCAAAGTGATATTTGGGAGTCTATTGGGGCCCATGTTGATAAAGCAAATATCCTCACATAATAACTAAAGAGAAGCTTTCTGAGAAACTGCATTGCCATGTGTGAATGCAACTCCCAGAGTTACACGTTTCTCTTCATTGATCAGTTTGTTAGCACAGTTTTCTGGAAATCTGCAATTAGATACTTCATAGCGCAATGAACATTACAGTGACAAAGGAAATAACCACAGATGAAAACTAGAAAGAAGCTTTCTTAGAAACTTCTTGGTGATGTGTGAATTCATCTCACAGAGTTACACTTATGTTTCGTGGAGCAGTCCATTAACACTGTCTTTGGGGAAACTGAGAAGGGCTTCTTTGGATCACATTGAGGCCTACGCTGATAAAGGAAATTTCATCCGTTCAAAACGTGAAAGAAGCTTTCTGAGAAACTTCTTTCTGATCTGTGAGTTCTTCTCACAGAGTTACAAACTCTGCCTCAAGAAGCAGTTTGCTAACACTCTCTTCGTGGAATCTGCAAAGTGATATTTGGGAGTCTATTGGGGCCCATGGTGATAAAGCAAATATCCTCACATAATAACTAAAGAGAAGCTTTCTGAGAAACTGCATTGCCATGTGTGAATGCAACTCCCAGAGTTACACGTTTCTCTTCATTGATCAGTTTGTTAGCACAGTTTTCTGGAAATCTGCAATTAGATACTTCATAGCGCAATGAACATTACAGTGACAAAGGAAATAACCACAGATGAAAACTAGAAAGAAGCTTTCTTAGAAACTTCTTGGTGATGTGTGAATTCATCTCACAGAGTTACACTTATGTTTCGTGGAGCAGTCCATTAACACTGTCTTTGGGGAAACTGAGAAGGGCTTCTTTGGATCACATTGAGGCCTACGCTGATAAAGGAAATTTCATCCGTTCAAAACGTGAAAGAAGCTTTCTGAGAAACTTCTTTCTGATCTGTGAGTTCTTCTCACAGAGTTACAAACTCTGCCTCAAGAAGCAGTTTGCTAACACTCTCTTCGTGGAATCTGCAAAGTGATATTTGGGAGTCTATTGGGGCCCATGGTGATAAAGCAAATATCCTCACATAATAACTAAAGAGAAGCTTTCTGAGAAACTGCATTGCCATGTGTGAATGCAACTCCCAGAGTTACACGTTTCTCTTCATTGATCAGTTTGTTAGCACAGTTTTCTGGAAATCTGCAATTAGATACTTCATAGCGCAATGAACATTACAGTGACAAAGGAAATAACCACAGATGAAAACTAGAAAGAAGCTTTCTTAGAAACTTCTTGGTGATGTGTGAATTCATCTCACAGAGTTACACTTATGTTTCGTGGAGCAGTCCATTAACACTGTCTTTGGGGAAACTGAGAAGGGCTTCTTGGATCACATTGAGGCCTACGCTGATAAAGGAAATTTCATCCGTTCAAAACGTGAAAGAAGCTTTCTGAGAAACTTCTTTCTGATCTGTGAGTTCTTCTCACAGAGTTACAAACTCTGCCTCAAGAAGCAGTTTGCTAACACTCTCTTCGTGGAATCTGCAAAGTGATATTTGGGAGTCTATTGGGGCCCATGGTGATAAAGCAAATATCCTCACATAATAACTAAAGAGAAGCTTTCTGAGAAACTGCATTGCCATGTGTGAATGCAACTCCCAGAGTTACACGTTTCTCTTCATTGATCAGTTTGTTAGCACAGTTTTCTGGAAATCTGCAATTAGATACTTCATAGCGCAATGAACATTACAGTGACAAAGGAAATAACCACAGATGAAAACTAGAAAGAAGCTTTCTTAGAAACTTCTTGGTGATGTGTGAATTCATCTCACAGAGTTACACTTATGTTTCGTGGAGCAGTCCATTAACACTGTCTTTGGGGAAACTGAGAAGGGCTTCTTTGGATCACATTGAGGCCTACGCTGATAAAGGAAATTTCATCCGTTCAAAACGTGAAAGAAGCTTTCTGAGAAACTTCTTTCTGATCTGTGAGTTCTTCTCACAGAGTTACAAACTCTGCCTCAAGAAGCAGTTTGCTAACACTCTCTTCGTGGAATCTGCAAAGTGATATTTGGGAGTCTATTGGGGCCCATGGTGATAAAGCAAATATCCTCACATAATAACTAAAGAGAAGCTTTCTGAGAAACTGCATTGCCATGTGTGAATGCAACTCCCAGAGTTACACGTTTCTCTTCATTGATCAGTTTGTTAGCACAGTTTTCTGGAAATCTGCAATTAGATACTTCATAGCGCAATGAACATTACAGTGACAAAGGAAATAACCACAGATGAAAACTAGAAAGAAGCTTTCTTAGAAACTTCTTGGTGATGTGTGAATTCATCTCACAGAGTTACACTTATGTTTCGTGGAGCAGTCCATTAACACTGTCTTTGGGGAAACTGAGAAGGGCTTCTTTGGATCACATTGAGGCCTACGCTGATAAAGGAAATTTCATCCGTTCAAAACGTGAAAGAAGCTTTCTGAGAAACTTCTTTCTGATCTGTGAGTTCTTCTCACAGAGTTACAAACTCTGCCTCAAGAAGCAGTTTGCTAACACTCTCTTCGTGGAATCTGCAAAGTGATATTTGGGAGTCTATTGGGGCCCATGGTGATAAAGCAAATATCCTCACATAATAACTAAAGAGAAGCTTTCTGAGAAACTGCATTGCCATGTGTGAATGCAACTCCCAGAGTTACACGTTTCTCTTCATTGATCAGTTTGTTAGCACAGTTTTCTGGAAATCTGCAATTAGATACTTCATAGCGCAATGAACATTACAGTGACAAAGGAAATATCCACAGATGAAAACTAGAAAGAAGCTTTCTTAGAAACTTCTTGGTGATGTGTGAATTCATCTCACAGAGTTACACTTATGTTTCGTGGAGCAGTCCATTAACACTGTCTTTGGGGAAACTGAGAAGGGCTTCTTTGGATCACATTGAGGCCTACGCTGATAAAGGAAATTTCATCCGTTCAAAACGTGAAAGAAGCTTTCTGAGAAACTTCTTTCTGATCTGTGAGTTCTTCTCACAGAGTTACAAACTCTGCCTCAAGAAGCAGTTTGCTAACACTCTCTTCGTGGAATCTGCAAAGTGATATTTGGGAGTCTATTGGGGCCCATGTTGATAAAGCAAATATCCTCACATAATAACTAAAGAGAAGCTTTCTGAGAAACTGCATTGCCATGTGTGAATGCAACTCCCAGAGTTACACGTTTCTCTTCATTGATCAGTTTGTTAGCACAGTTTTCTGGAAATCTGCAATTAGATACTTCATAGCGCAATGAACATTACAGTGACAAAGGAAATAACCACAGATGAAAACTAGAAAGAAGCTTTCTTAGAAACTTCTTGGTGATGTGTGAATTCATCTCACAGAGTTACACTTATGTTTCGTGGAGCAGTCCATTAACACTGTCTTTGGGGAAACTGAGAAGGGCTTCTTTGGATCACATTGAGGCCTACGCTGATAAAGGAAATTTCATCCGTTCAAAACGTGAAAGAAGCTTTCTGAGAAACTTCTTTCTGATCTGTGAGTTCTTCTCACAGAGTTACAAACTCTGCCTCAAGAAGCAGTTTGCTAACACTCTCTTCGTGGAATCTGCAAAGTGATATTTGGGAGTCTATTGGGGCCCATGGTGATAAAGCAAATATCCTCACATAATAACTAAAGAGAAGCTTTCTGAGAAACTGCATTGCCATGTGTGAATGCAACTCCCAGAGTTACACGTTTCTCTTCATTGATCAGTTTGTTAGCACAGTTTTCTGGAAATCTGCAATTAGATACTTCATAGCGCAATGAACATTACAGTGACAAAGGAAATAACCACAGATGAAAACTAGAAAGAAGCTTTCTTAGAAACTTCTTGGTGATGTGTGAATTCATCTCACAGAGTTACACTTATGTTTCGTGGAGCAGTCCATTAACACTGTCTTTGGGGAAACTGAGAAGGGCTTCTTGGATCACATTGAGGCCTACGCTGATAAAGGAAATTTCATCCGTTCAAAACGTGAAAGAAGCTTTCTGAGAAACTTCTTTCTGATCTGTGAGTTCTTCTCACAGAGTTACAAACTCTGCCTCAAGAAGCAGTTTGCTAACACTCTCTTCGTGGAATCTGCAAAGTGATATTTGGGAGTCTATTGGGGCCCATGTTGATAAAGCAAATATCCTCACATAATAACTAAAGAGAAGCTTTCTGAGAAACTGCATTGCCATGTGTGAATGCAACTCACAGAGTTACGCCAGTGTTTTTTGGAGCCGTTTCTTAGGACTGTTTCCATGGATTCTGAGAAGTGATATTTCAGATAGCTTTGAAGAATAGAAGGAGAAAATAATTATCCTCCAAGAGAAAGCAGAACCAAGCTTTCTGAGAAACTGCTTTGTGATATGTGAATTCATTTCACAGTGTTCTATCACCCTTTCTCGGTGTTGTTTCCTAGCACTCATATTGAGGAATCTCAGATGTGATGTCTTGGATATCATTGAATCGCATGCTGAATAAGGAACTATCCTCAGAGAAACCTGCAGAGAAGCCTTCTCAGAAACTTCTATATTGTGGGTGAATTCAGCCCACAGATGTCCATCATTGTTTCCACTGAGAAACTTGCTAGCAGAGTTTTCGCAGAATCTGCAATAGGACACACGGTGGCGCTCCAAGACCACAAATAACCTCGTCTTATTAAAGAAAGAAGCTTTCTGAAGACCGCTTTGTGATGTGTGAATTCAACTCACTAAGTTGCAGCTGTATTTCGTGGGGCCGTGCCCTAGCCCTATTTGTGTGGAATCTGAGAACAGATATTCCCGATCCCTTTGAAAACAATGGGGCCAATGGAAATCATCGTTCAATAAAATGAGAAGAAGCTTTCTGAGAAACTTCTTTCTGATCTGTGAGTTCATCTCACAGAGTTACAAACTCTGCCTCAAGAAGCAGTTTGCTAACACTCTCTTCGTGGAATCTGCAAAGTGATATTTGGGAGTCTATTGGGGCCCATGGTGATAAAGCAAATATCCTCACATAATAACTAAAGAGAAGCTTTCTGAGAAACTGCATTGCCATGTGTGAATGCAACTCACAGAGTTACACGTTTCTCTTCATTGATCAGTTTGTTAGCACAGTTTTCTGGAAATCTGCAATTAGATACTTCATAGCGCAATGAACATTACAGTGACAAAGGAAATATCCACAGATGAAAACTAGAAAGAAGCTTTCTTAGAAACTTCTTGGTGATGTGTGAATTCATCTCACAGAGTTACACTTATGTTTCGTGGAGCAGTCCATTAACACTGTCTTTGGGGAAACTGAGAAGGGCTTCTTTGGATCACATTGAGGCCTACGCTGATAAAGGAAATTTCATCCGTTCAAAACGTGAAAGAAGCTTTCTGAGAAACTTCTTTCTGATCTGTGAGTTCTTCTCACAGAGTTACAAACTCTGCCTCAAGAAGCAGTTTGCTAACACTCTCTTCGTGGAATCTGCAAAGTGATATTTGGGAGTCTATTGGGGCCCATGTTGATAAAGCAAATATCCTCACATAATAACTAAAGAGAAGCTTTCTGAGAAACTGCATTGCCATGTGTGAATGCAACTCCCAGAGTTACACGTTTCTCTTCATTGATCAGTTTGTTAGCACAGTTTTCTGGAAATCTGCAATTAGATACTTCATAGCGCAATGAACATTACAGTGACAAAGGAAATACCACAGATGAAAACTAGAAAGAAGCTTTCTTAGAAACTTCTTGGTGATGTGTGAATTCATCTCACAGAGTTACACTTATGTTTCGTGGAGCAGTCCATTAACACTGTCTTTGGGGAAACTGAGAAGGGCTTCTTGGGATCACATTGAGGCCTACGCTGATAAAGGAAATTTCATCCGTTCAAAACGTGAAAGAAGCTTTCTGAGAAACTTCTTTCTGATCTGTGAGTTCTTCTCACAGAGTTACAAACTCTGCCTCAAGAAGCAGTTTGCTAACACTCTCTTCGTGGAATCTGCAAAGTGATATTTGGGAGTCTATTGGGGCCCATGTTGATAAAGCAAATATCCTCACATAATAACTAAAGAGAAGCTTTCTGAGAAACTGCATTGCCATGTGTGAATGCAACTCCCAGAGTTACACGTTTCTCTTCATTGATCAGTTTGTTAGCACAGTTTTCTGGAAATCTGCAATTAGATACTTCATAGCGCAATGAACATTACAGTGACAAAGGAAATAACCACAGATGAAAACTAGAAAGAAGCTTTCTTAGAAACTTCTTGGTGATGTGTGAATTCATCTCACAGAGTTACACTTATGTTTCGTGGAGCAGTCCATTAACACTGTCTTTGGGGAAACTGAGAAGGGCTTCTTTGGATCACATTGAGGCCTACGCTGATAAAGGAAATTTCATCCGTTCAAAACGTGAAAGAAGCTTTCTGAGAAACTTCTTTCTGATCTGTGAGTTCTTCTCACAGAGTTACAAACTCTGCCTCAAGAAGCAGTTTGCTAACACTCTCTTCGTGGAATCTGCAAAGTGATATTTGGGAGTCTATTGGGGCCCATGGTGATAAAGCAAATATCCTCACATAATAACTAAAGAGAAGCTTTCTGAGAAACTGCATTGCCATGTGTGAATGCAACTCACAGAGTTACACGTTTCTCTTCATTGATCAGTTTGTTAGCACAGTTTTCTGGAAATCTGCAATTAGATACTTCATAGCGCAATGAACATTACAGTGACAAAGGAAATAACCACAGATGAAAACTAGAAAGAAGCTTTCTTAGAAACTTCTTGGTGATGTGTGAATTCATCTCACAGAGTTACACTTATGTTTCGTGGAGCAGTCCATTAACACTGTCTTTGGGGAAACTGAGAAGGGCTTCTTTGGATCACATTGAGGCCTACGCTGATAAAGGAAATTTCATCCGTTCAAAACGTGAAAGAAGCTTTCTGAGAAACTTCTTTCTGATCTGTGAGTTCTTCTCACAGAGTTACAAACTCTGCCTCAAGAAGCAGTTTGCTAACACTCTCTTCGTGGAATCTGCAAAGTGATATTTGGGAGTCTATTGGGGCCCATGGTGATAAAGCAAATATCCTCACATAATAACTAAAGAGAAGCTTTCTGAGAAACTGCATTGCCATGTGTGAATGCAACTCCCAGAGTTACACGTTTCTCTTCATTGATCAGTTTGTTAGCACAGTTTTCTGGAAATCTGCAATTAGATACTTCATAGCGCAATGAACATTACAGTGACAAAGGAAATAACCACAGATGAAAACTAGAAAGAAGCTTTCTTAGAAACTTCTTGGTGATGTGTGAATTCATCTCACAGAGTTACACTTATGTTTCGTGGAGCAGTCCATTAACACTGTCTTTGGGGAAACTGAGAAGGGCTTCTTGGGATCACATTGAGGCCTACGCTGATAAAGGAAATTTCATCCGTTCAAAACGTGAAAGAAGCTTTCTGAGAAACTTCTTTCTGATCTGTGAGTTCTTCTCACAGAGTTACAAACTCTGCCTCAAGAAGCAGTTTGCTAACACTCTCTTCGTGGAATCTGCAAAGTGATATTTGGGAGTCTATTGGGGCCCATGTTGATAAAGCAAATATCCTCACATAATAACTAAAGAGAAGCTTTCTGAGAAACTGCATTGCCATGTGTGAATGCAACTCCCAGAGTTACACGTTTCTCTTCATTGATCAGTTTGTTAGCACAGTTTTCTGGAAATCTGCAATTAGATACTTCATAGCGCAATGAACATTACAGTGACAAAGGAAATAACCACAGATGAAAACTAGAAAGAAGCTTTCTTAGAAACTTCTTGGTGATGTGTGAATTCATCTCACAGAGTTACACTTATGTTTCGTGGAGCAGTCCATTAACACTGTCTTTGGGGAAACTGAGAAGGGCTTCTTTGGATCACATTGAGGCCTACGCTGATAAAGGAAATTTCATCCGTTCAAAACGTGAAAGAAGCTTTCTGAGAAACTTCTTTCTGATCTGTGAGTTCTTCTCACAGAGTTACAAACTCTGCCTCAAGAAGCAGTTTGCTAACACTCTCTTCGTGGAATCTGCAAAGTGATATTTGGGAGTCTATTGGGGCCCATGTTGATAAAGCAAATATCCTCACATAATAACTAAAGAGAAGCTTTCTGAGAAACTGCATTGCCATGTGTGAATGCAACTCCCAGAGTTACACGTTTCTCTTCATTGATCAGTTTGTTAGCACAGTTTTCTGGAAATCTGCAATTAGATACTTCATAGCGCAATGAACATTACAGTGACAAAGGAAATATCCACAGATGAAAACTAGAAAGAAGCTTTCTTAGAAACTTCTTGGTGATGTGTGAATTCATCTCACAGAGTTACACTTATGTTTCGTGGAGCAGTCCATTAACACTGTCTTTGGGGAAACTGAGAAGGGCTTCTTTGGATCACATTGAGGCCTACGCTGATAAAGGAAATTTCATCCGTTCAAAACGTGAAAGAAGCTTTCTGAGAAACTTCTTTCTGATCTGTGAGTTCTTCTCACAGAGTTACAAACTCTGCCTCAAGAAGCAGTTTGCTAACACTCTCTTCGTGGAATCTGCAAAGTGATATTTGGGAGTCTATTGGGGCCCATGTTGATAAAGCAAATATCCTCACATAATAACTAAAGAGAAGCTTTCTGAGAAACTGCATTGCCATGTGTGAATGCAACTCCCAGAGTTACACGTTTCTCTTCATTGATCAGTTTGTTAGCACAGTTTTCTGGAAATCTGCAATTAGATACTTCATAGCGCAATGAACATTACAGTGACAAAGGAAATAACCACAGATGAAAACTAGAAAGAAGCTTTCTTAGAAACTTCTTGGTGATGTGTGAATTCATCTCACAGAGTTACACTTATGTTTCGTGGAGCAGTCCATTAACACTGTCTTTGGGGAAACTGAGAAGGGCTTCTTTGGATCACATTGAGGCCTACGCTGATAAAGGAAATTTCATCCGTTCAAAACGTGAAAGAAGCTTTCTGAGAAACTTCTTTCTGATCTGTGAGTTCTTCTCACAGAGTTACAAACTCTGCCTCAAGAAGCAGTTTGCTAACACTCTCTTCGTGGAATCTGCAAAGTGATATTTGGGAGTCTATTGGGGCCCATGGTGATAAAGCAAATATCCTCACATAATAACTAAAGAGAAGCTTTCTGAGAAACTGCATTGCCATGTGTGAATGCAACTCACAGAGTTACACGTTTCTCTTTTGTGATATGTGAATTCATTTCACAGTGTTCTATCACCCTTTCTCGGTGTTGTTTCCTAGCACTCATATTGAGGAATCTCAGATGTGATGTCTTGGATATCATTGAATCGCATGCTGAATAAGGAACTATCCTCAGAGAAACCTGCAGAGAAGCCTTCTCAGAAACTTCTATATTGTGGGTGAATTCAGCCCACAGATGTCCATCATTGTTTCCACTGAGAAACTTGCTAGCAGAGTTTTCGCAGAATCTGCAATAGGACACACGGTGGCGCTCCAAGACCACAAATAACCTCGTCTTATTAAAGAAAGAAGCTTTCTGAAGACCGCTTTGTGATGTGTGAATTCAACTCACTAAGTTGCAGCTGTATTTCGTGGGGCCGTGCCCTAGCCCTATTTGTGTGGAATCTGAGAACAGATATTCCCGATCCCTTTGAAACAATGGGGCCAATGGAAACATCTTCCAATAAAAATGAGAAAGAAGCTTTCTGAGAAACTTCTTTCTGATCTGTGAGTTCATCTCACAGAGTTACAAACTCTGCCTCAAGAAGCAGTTTGCTAACACTCTCTTCGTGGAATCTGCAAAGTGATATTTGGGAGTCTATTGGGGCCCATGGTGATAAAGCAAATATCCTCACATAATAACTAAAGAGAAGCTTTCTGAGAAACTGCATTGCCATGTGTGAATGCAACTCACAGAGTTACACGTTTCTCTTCATTGATCAGTTTGTTAGCACAGTTTTCTGGAAATCTGCAATTAGATACTTCATAGCGCAATGAACATTACAGTGACAAAGGAAATATCCACAGATGAAAACTAGAAAGAAGCTTTCTTAGAAACTTCTTGGTGATGTGTGAATTCATCTCACAGAGTTACACTTATGTTTCGTGGAGCAGTCCATTAACACTGTCTTTGGGGAAACTGAGAAGGGCTTCTTTGGATCACATTGAGGCCTACGCTGATAAAGGAAATTTCATCCGTTCAAAACGTGAAAGAAGCTTTCTGAGAAACTTCTTTCTGATCTGTGAGTTCTTCTCACAGAGTTACAAACTCTGCCTCAAGAAGCAGTTTGCTAACACTCTCTTCGTGGAATCTGCAAAGTGATATTTGGGAGTCTATTGGGGCCCATGTTGATAAAGCAAATATCCTCACATAATAACTAAAGAGAAGCTTTCTGAGAAACTGCATTGCCATGTGTGAATGCAACTCACAGAGTTACACGTTTCTCTTCATTGATCAGTTTGTTAGCACAGTTTTCTGGAAATCTGCAATTAGATACTTCATAGCGCAATGAACATTACAGTGACAAAGGAAATAACCACAGATGAAAACTAGAAAGAAGCTTTCTTAGAAACTTCTTGGTGATGTGTGAATTCATCTCACAGAGTTACACTTATGTTTCGTGGAGCAGTCCATTAACACTGTCTTTGGGGAAACTGAGAAGGGCTTCTTGGGATCACATTGAGGCCTACGCTGATAAAGGAAATTTCATCCGTTCAAAACGTGAAAGAAGCTTTCTGAGAAACTTCTTTCTGATCTGTGAGTTCTTCTCACAGAGTTACAAACTCTGCCTCAAGAAGCAGTTTGCTAACACTCTCTTCGTGGAATCTGCAAAGTGATATTTGGGAGTCTATTGGGGCCCATGGTGATAAAGCAAATATCCTCACATAATAACTAAAGAGAAGCTTTCTGAGAAACTGCATTGCCATGTGTGAATGCAACTCACAGAGTTACACGTTTCTCTTCATTGATCAGTTTGTTAGCACAGTTTTCTGGAAATCTGCAATTAGATACTTCATAGCGCAATGAACATTACAGTGACAAAGGAAATATCCACAGATGAAAACTAGAAAGAAGCTTTCTTAGAAACTTCTTGGTGATGTGTGAATTCATCTCACAGAGTTACACTTATGTTTCGTGGAGCAGTCCATTAACACTGTCTTTGGGGAAACTGAGAAGGGCTTCTTTGGATCACATTGAGGCCTACGCTGATAAAGGAAATTTCATCCGTTCAAAACGTGAAAGAAGCTTTCTGAGAAACTTCTTTCTGATCTGTGAGTTCTTCTCACAGAGTTACAAACTCTGCCTCAAGAAGCAGTTTGCTAACACTCTCTTCGTGGAATCTGCAAAGTGATATTTGGGAGTCTATTGGGGCCCATGTTGATAAAGCAAATATCCTCACATAATAACTAAAGAGAAGCTTTCTGAGAAACTGCATTGCCATGTGTGAATGCAACTCCCAGAGTTACACGTTTCTCTTCATTGATCAGTTTGTTAGCACAGTTTTCTGGAAATCTGCAATTAGATACTTCATAGCGCAATGAACATTACAGTGACAAAGGAAATAACCACAGATGAAAACTAGAAAGAAGCTTTCTTAGAAACTTCTTGGTGATGTGTGAATTCATCTCACAGAGTTACACTTATGTTTCGTGGAGCAGTCCATTAACACTGTCTTTGGGGAAACTGAGAAGGGCTTCTTGGGATCACATTGAGGCCTACGCTGATAAAGGAAATTTCATCCGTTCAAAACGTGAAAGAAGCTTTCTGAGAAACTTCTTTCTGATCTGTGAGTTCTTCTCACAGAGTTACAAACTCTGCCTCAAGAAGCAGTTTGCTAACACTCTCTTCGTGGAATCTGCAAAGTGATATTTGGGAGTCTATTGGGGCCCATGTTGATAAAGCAAATATCCTCACATAATAACTAAAGAGAAGCTTTCTGAGAAACTGCATTGCCATGTGTGAATGCAACTCCCAGAGTTACACGTTTCTCTTCATTGATCAGTTTGTTAGCACAGTTTTCTGGAAATCTGCAATTAGATACTTCATAGCGCAATGAACATTACAGTGACAAAGGAAATATCCACAGATGAAAACTAGAAAGAAGCTTTCTTAGAAACTTCTTGGTGATGTGTGAATTCATCTCACAGAGTTACACTTATGTTTCGTGGAGCAGTCCATTAACACTGTCTTTGGGGAAACTGAGAAGGGCTTCTTGGGATCACATTGAGGCCTACGCTGATAAAGGAAATTTCATCCGTTCAAAACGTGAAAGAAGCTTTCTGAGAAACTTCTTTCTGATCTGTGAGTTCTTCTCACAGAGTTACAAACTCTGCCTCAAGAAGCAGTTTGCTAACACTCTCTTCGTGGAATCTGCAAAGTGATATTTGGGAGTCTATTGGGGCCCATGTTGATAAAGCAAATATCCTCACATAATAACTAAAGAGAAGCTTTCTGAGAAACTGCATTGCCATGTGTGAATGCAACTCACAGAGTTACGCCAGTGTTTTTTGGAGCCGTTTCTTAGGACTGTTTCCATGGATTCTGAGAAGTGATATTTCAGATAGCTTTGAAGAATAGAAGGAGAAAATAATTATCCTCCAAGAGAAAGCAGAACCAAGCTTTCTGAGAAACTGCTTTGTGATATGTGAATTCATTTCACAGTGTTCTATCACCCTTTCTCGGTGTTGTTTCCTAGCACTCATATTGAGGAATCTCAGATGTGATGTCTTGGATATCATTGAATCGCATGCTGAATAAGGAACTATCCTCAGAGAAACCTGCAGAGAAGCCTTCTCAGAAACTTCTATATTGTGGGTGAATTCAGCCCACAGATGTCCATCATTGTTTCCACTGAGAAACTTGCTAGCAGAGTTTTCGCAGAATCTGCAATAGGACACACGGTGGCGCTCCAAGACCACAAATAACCTCGTCTTATTAAAGAAAGAAGCTTTCTGAAGACCGCTTTGTGATGTGTGAATTCAACTCACTAAGTTGCAGCTGTATTTCGTGGGGCCGTGCCCTAGCCCTATTTGTGTGGAATCTGAGAACAGATATTCCCGATCCCTTTGAAAACAATGGGGCCAATGGAAACATCTTCCAATAAAAATGAGAAAGAAGCTTTCTGAGAAACTTCTTTCTGATCTGTGAGTTCATCTCACAGAGTTACAAACTCTGCCTCAAGAAGCAGTTTGCTAACACTCTGTTCGTGGAATCTGCAAAGTGATATTTGGGAGTCTATTGGGGCCCATGGTGATAAAGCAAATATCCTCACATAATAACTAAAGAGAAGCTTTCTGAGAAACTGCATTGCCATGTGTGAATGCAACTCACAGAGTTACACGTTTCTCTTCATTGATCAGTTTGTTAGCACAGTTTTCTGGAAATCTGCAATTAGATACTTCATAGCGCAATGAACATTACAGTGACAAAGGAAATATCCACAGATGAAAACTAGAAAGAAGCTTTCTTAGAAACTTCTTGGTGATGTGTGAATTCATCTCACAGAGTTACACTTATGTTTCGTGGAGCAGTCCATTAACACTGTCTTTGGGGAAACTGAGAAGGGCTTCTTGGATCACATTGAGGCCTACGCTGATAAAGGAAATTTCATCCGTTCAAAACGTGAAAGAAGCTTTCTGAGAAACTTCTTTCTGATCTGTGAGTTCTTCTCACAGAGTTACAAACTCTGCCTCAAGAAGCAGTTTGCTAACACTCTCTTCGTGGAATCTGCAAAGTGATATTTGGGAGTCTATTGGGGCCCATGTTGATAAAGCAAATATCCTCACATAATAACTAAAGAGAAGCTTTCTGAGAAACTGCATTGCCATGTGTGAATGCAACTCACAGAGTTACACGTTTCTCTTCATTGATCAGTTTGTTAGCACAGTTTTCTGGAAATCTGCAATTAGATACTTCATAGCGCAATGAACATTACAGTGACAAAGGAAATAACCACAGATGAAAACTAGAAAGAAGCTTTCTTAGAAACTTCTTGGTGATGTGTGAATTCATCTCACAGAGTTACACTTATGTTTCGTGGAGCAGTCCATTAACACTGTCTTTGGGGAAACTGAGAAGGGCTTCTTTGGATCACATTGAGGCCTACGCTGATAAAGGAAATTTCATCCGTTCAAAACGTGAAAGAAGCTTTCTGAGAAACTTCTTTCTGATCTGTGAGTTCTTCTCACAGAGTTACAAACTCTGCCTCAAGAAGCAGTTTGCTAACACTCTCTTCGTGGAATCTGCAAAGTGATATTTGGGAGTCTATTGGGGCCCATGGTGATAAAGCAAATATCCTCACATAATAACTAAAGAGAAGCTTTCTGAGAAACTGCATTGCCATGTGTGAATGCAACTCCCAGAGTTACACGTTTCTCTTCATTGATCAGTTTGTTAGCACAGTTTTCTGGAAATCTGCAATTAGATACTTCATAGCGCAATGAACATTACAGTGACAAAGGAAATAACCACAGATGAAAACTAGAAAGAAGCTTTCTTAGAAACTTCTTGGTGATGTGTGAATTCATCTCACAGAGTTACACTTATGTTTCGTGGAGCAGTCCATTAACACTGTCTTTGGGGAAACTGAGAAGGGCTTCTTTGGATCACATTGAGGCCTACGCTGATAAAGGAAATTTCATCCGTTCAAAACGTGAAAGAAGCTTTCTGAGAAACTTCTTTCTGATCTGTGAGTTCTTCTCACAGAGTTACAAACTCTGCCTCAAGAAGCAGTTTGCTAACACTCTCTTCGTGGAATCTGCAAAGTGATATTTGGGAGTCTATTGGGGCCCATGTTGATAAAGCAAATATCCTCACATAATAACTAAAGAGAAGCTTTCTGAGAAACTGCATTGCCATGTGTGAATGCAACTCACAGAGTTACACGTTTCTCTTCATTGATCAGTTTGTTAGCACAGTTTTCTGGAAATCTGCAATTAGATACTTCATAGCGCAATGAACATTACAGTGACAAAGGAAATAACCACAGATGAAAACTAGAAAGAAGCTTTCTTAGAAACTTCTTGGTGATGTGTGAATTCATCTCACAGAGTTACACTTATGTTTCGTGGAGCAGTCCATTAACACTGTCTTTGGGGAAACTGAGAAGGGCTTCTTGGGATCACATTGAGGCCTACGCTGATAAAGGAAATTTCATCCGTTCAAAACGTGAAAGAAGCTTTCTGAGAAACTTCTTTCTGATCTGTGAGTTCTTCTCACAGAGTTACAAACTCTGCCTCAAGAAGCAGTTTGCTAACACTCTCTTCGTGGAATCTGCAAAGTGATATTTGGGAGTCTATTGGGGCCCATGGTGATAAAGCAAATATCCTCACATAATAACTAAAGAGAAGCTTTCTGAGAAACTGCATTGCCATGTGTGAATGCAACTCACAGAGTTACACGTTTCTCTTCATTGATCAGTTTGTTAGCACAGTTTTCTGGAAATCTGCAATTAGATACTTCATAGCGCAATGAACATTACAGTGACAAAGGAAATATCCACAGATGAAAACTAGAAAGAAGCTTTCTTAGAAACTTCTTGGTGATGTGTGAATTCATCTCACAGAGTTACACTTATGTTTCGTGGAGCAGTCCATTAACACTGTCTTTGGGGAAACTGAGAAGGGCTTCTTGGATCACATTGAGGCCTACGCTGATAAAGGAAATTTCATCCGTTCAAAACGTGAAAGAAGCTTTCTGAGAAACTTCTTTCTGATCTGTGAGTTCTTCTCACAGAGTTACAAACTCTGCCTCAAGAAGCAGTTTGCTAACACTCTCTTCGTGGAATCTGCAAAGTGATATTTGGGAGTCTATTGGGGCCCATGTTGATAAAGCAAATATCCTCACATAATAACTAAAGAGAAGCTTTCTGAGAAACTGCATTGCCATGTGTGAATGCAACTCCCAGAGTTACACGTTTCTCTTCATTGATCAGTTTGTTAGCACAGTTTTCTGGAAATCTGCAATTAGATACTTCATAGCGCAATGAACATTACAGTGACAAAGGAAATAACCACAGATGAAAACTAGAAAGAAGCTTTCTTAGAAACTTCTTGGTGATGTGTGAATTCATCTCACAGAGTTACACTTATGTTTCGTGGAGCAGTCCATTAACACTGTCTTTGGGGAAACTGAGAAGGGCTTCTTGGGATCACATTGAGGCCTACGCTGATAAAGGAAATTTCATCCGTTCAAAACGTGAAAGAAGCTTTCTGAGAAACTTCTTTCTGATCTGTGAGTTCTTCTCACAGAGTTACAAACTCTGCCTCAAGAAGCAGTTTGCTAACACTCTCTTCGTGGAATCTGCAAAGTGATATTTGGGAGTCTATTGGGGCCCATGTTGATAAAGCAAATATCCTCACATAATAACTAAAGAGAAGCTTTCTGAGAAACTGCATTGCCATGTGTGAATGCAACTCCCAGAGTTACACGTTTCTCTTCATTGATCAGTTTGTTAGCACAGTTTTCTGGAAATCTGCAATTAGATACTTCATAGCGCAATGAACATTACAGTGACAAAGGAAATAACCACAGATGAAAACTAGAAAGAAGCTTTCTTAGAAACTTCTTGGTGATGTGTGAATTCATCTCACAGAGTTACACTTATGTTTCGTGGAGCAGTCCATTAACACTGTCTTTGGGGAAACTGAGAAGGGCTTCTTGGGATCACATTGAGGCCTACGCTGATAAAGGAAATTTCATCCGTTCAAAACGTGAAAGAAGCTTTCTGAGAAACTTCTTTCTGATCTGTGAGTTCTTCTCACAGAGTTACAAACTCTGCCTCAAGAAGCAGTTTGCTAACACTCTCTTCGTGGAATCTGCAAAGTGATATTTGGGAGTCTTTTGGGGCCCATGTTGATAAAGCAAATATCCTCACATAATAACTAAAGAGAAGCTTTCTGAGAAACTGCATTGCCATGTGTGAATGCAACTCACAGAGTTACGCCAGTGTTTTTTGGAGCCGTTTCTTAGGACTGTTTCCATGGATTCTGAGAAGTGATATTTCAGATAGCTTTGAAGAATAGAAGGAGAAAATAATTATCCTCCAAGAGAAAGCAGAACCAAGCTTTCTGAGAAACTGCTTTGTGATATGTGAATTCATTTCACAGTGTTCTATCACCCTTTCTCGGTGTTGTTTCCTAGCACTCATATTGAGGAATCTCAGATGTGATGTCTTGGATATCATTGAATCGCATGCTGAATAAGGAACTATCCTCAGAGAAACCTGCAGAGAAGCCTTCTCAGAAACTTCTATATTGTGGGTGAATTCAGCCCACAGATGTCCATCATTGTTTCCACTGAGAAACTTGCTAGCAGAGTTTTCGCAGAATCTGCAATAGGACACACGGTGGCGCTCCAAGACCACAAATAACCTCGTCTTATTAAAGAAAGAAGCTTTCTGAAGACCGCTTTGTGATGTGTGAATTCAACTCACTAAGTTGCAGCTGTATTTCGTGGGGCCGTGCCCTAGCCCTATTTGTGTGGAATCTGAGAACAGATATTCCCGATCCCTTTGAAAACAATGGGGCCAATGGAAACATCTTCCAATAAAAATGAGAAAGAAGCTTTCTGAGAAACTTCTTTCTGATCTGTGAGTTCATCTCACAGAGTTACAAACTCTGCCTCAAGAAGCAGTTTGCTAACACTCTCTTCGTGGAATCTGCAAAGTGATATTTGGGAGTCTATTGGGGCCCATGGTGATAAAGCAAATATCCTCACATAATAACTAAAGAGAAGCTGTCTGAGAAACTGCATTGCCTTGTGTGAATGCAACTCACAGAGTTACACGTTTCTGCTCATTGATCAGTTTGTTAGCACAGTTTTCTGGAAATCTGCAATTAGATACTTCATAGTGCAATGAACATTACAGTGACAAAGGAAATATCCACAGATGAAAACTAGAAAGAAGCTTTCTTAGAAACTTCTTGGTGATGTGTGAATTCATCTCACAGAGTTACACTTATGTTTCGTGGAGCAGTCCATTAACACTGTCTTTGGGGAAACTGAGAAGGGCTTCTTGGGATCACATTGAGGCCTACGCTGATAAAGGAAATTTCATCCGTTCAAAACGTGAAAGAAGCTTTCTGAGAAACTTCTTTCTGATCTGTGAGTTCTTCTCACAGAGTTACAAACTCTGCCTCAAGAAGCAGTTTGCTAACACTCTCTTCGTGGAATCTGCAAAGTGATATTTGGGAGTCTATTGGGGCCCATGTTGATAAAGCAAATATCCTCACATAATAACTAAAGAGAAGCTTTCTGAGAAACTGCATTGCCATGTGTGAATGCAACTCACAGAGTTACACGTTTCTCTTCATTGATCAGTTTGTTAGCACAGTTTTCTGGAAATCTGCAATTAGATACTTCATAGCGCAATGAACATTACAGTGACAAAGGAAATAACCACAGATGAAAACTAGAAAGAAGCTTTCTTAGAAACTTCTTGGTGATGTGTGAATTCATCTCACAGAGTTACACTTATGTTTCGTGGAGCAGTCCATTAACACTGTCTTTGGGGAAACTGAGAAGGGCTTCTTTGGATCACATTGAGGCCTACGCTGATAAAGGAAATTTCATCCGTTCAAAACGTGAAAGAAGCTTTCTGAGAAACTTCTTTCTGATCTGTGAGTTCTTCTCACAGAGTTACAAACTCTGCCTCAAGAAGCAGTTTGCTAACACTCTCTTCGTGGAATCTGCAAAGTGATATTTGGGAGTCTATTGGGGCCCATGGTGATAAAGCAAATATCCTCACATAATAACTAAAGAGAAGCTTTCTGAGAAACTGCATTGCCATGTGTGAATGCAACTCCCAGAGTTACACGTTTCTCTTCATTGATCAGTTTGTTAGCACAGTTTTCTGGAAATCTGCAATTAGATACTTCATAGCGCAATGAACATTACAGTGACAAAGGAAATAACCACAGATGAAAACTAGAAAGAAGCTTTCTTAGAAACTTCTTGGTGATGTGTGAATTCATCTCACAGAGTTACACTTATGTTTCGTGGAGCAGTCCATTAACACTGTCTTTGGGGAAACTGAGAAGGGCTTCTTGGGATCACATTGAGGCCTACGCTGATAAAGGAAATTTCATCCGTTCAAAACGTGAAAGAAGCTTTCTGAGAAACTTCTTTCTGATCTGTGAGTTCTTCTCACAGAGGTACAAACTCTGCCTCAAGAAGCAGTTTGCTAACACTCTCTTCGTGGAATCTGCAAAGTGATATTTGGGAGTCTATTGGGGCCCATGGTGATAAAGCAAATATCCTCACATAATAACTAAAGAGAAGCTTTCTGAGAAACTGCATTGCCATGTGTGAATGCAACTCCCAGAGTTACACGTTTCTCTTCATTGATCAGTTTGTTAGCACAGTTTTCTGGAAATCTGCAATTAGATACTTCATAGCGCAATGAACATTACAGTGACAAAGGAAATATCCACAGATGAAAACTAGAAAGAAGCTTTCTTAGAAACTTCTTGGTGATGTGTGAATTCATCTCACAGAGTTACACTTATGTTTCGTGGAGCAGTCCATTAACACTGTCTTTGGGGAAACTGAGAAGGGCTTCTTGGGATCACATTGAGGCCTACGCTGATAAAGGAAATTTCATCCGTTCAAAACGTGAAAGAAGCTTTCTGAGAAACTTCTTTCTGATCTGTGAGTTCTTCTCACAGAGTTACAAACTCTGCCTCAAGAAGCAGTTTGCTAACACTCTCTTCGTGGAATCTGCAAAGTGATATTTGGGAGTCTATTGGGGCCCATGTTGATAAAGCAAATATCCTCACATAATAACTAAAGAGAAGCTTTCTGAGAAACTGCATTGCCATGTGTGAATGCAACTCCCAGAGTTACACGTTTCTCTTCATTGATCAGTTTGTTAGCACAGTTTTCTGGAAATCTGCAATTAGATACTTCATAGCGCAATGAACATTACAGTGACAAAGGAAATAACCACAGATGAAAACTAGAAAGAAGCTTTCTTAGAAACTTCTTGGTGATGTGTGAATTCATCTCACAGAGTTACACTTATGTTTCGTGGAGCAGTCCATTAACACTGTCTTTGGGGAAACTGAGAAGGGCTTCTTGGGATCACATTGAGGCCTACGCTGATAAAGGAAATTTCATCCGTTCAAAACGTGAAAGAAGCTTTCTGAGAAACTTCTTTCTGATCTGTGAGTTCTTCTCACAGAGTTACAAACTCTGCCTCAAGAAGCAGTTTGCTAACACTCTCTTCGTGGAATCTGCAAAGTGATATTTGGGAGTCTATTGGGGCCCATGGTGATAAAGCAAATATCCTCACATAATAACTAAAGAGAAGCTTTCTGAGAAACTGCATTGCCATGTGTGAATGCAACTCCCAGAGTTACACGTTTCTCTTCATTGATCAGTTTGTTAGCACAGTTTTCTGGAAATCTGCAATTAGATACTTCATAGCGCAATGAACATTACAGTGACAAAGGAAATAACCACAGATGAAAACTAGAAAGAAGCTTTCTTAGAAACTTCTTGGTGATGTGTGAATTCATCTCACAGAGTTACACTTATGTTTCGTGGAGCAGTCCATTAACACTGTCTTTGGGGAAACTGAGAAGGGCTTCTTTGGATCACATTGAGGCCTACGCTGATAAAGGAAATTTCATCCGTTCAAAACGTGAAAGAAGCTTTCTGAGAAACTTCTTTCTGATCTGTGAGTTCTTCTCACAGAGTTACAAACTCTGCCTCAAGAAGCAGTTTGCTAACACTCTCTTCGTGGAATCTGCAAAGTGATATTTGGGAGTCTATTGGGGCCCATGGTGATAAAGCAAATATCCTCACATAATAACTAAAGAGAAGCTTTCTGAGAAACTGCATTGCCATGTGTGAATGCAACTCCCAGAGTTACACGTTTCTCTTCATTGATCAGTTTGTTAGCACAGTTTTCTGGAAATCTGCAATTAGATACTTCATAGCGCAATGAACATTACAGTGACAAAGGAAATAACCACAGATGAAAACTAGAAAGAAGCTTTCTTAGAAACTTCTTGGTGATGTGTGAATTCATCTCACAGAGTTACACTTATGTTTCGTGGAGCAGTCCATTAACACTGTCTTTGGGGAAACTGAGAAGGGCTTCTTGGGATCACATTGAGGCCTACGCTGATAAAGGAAATTTCATCCGTTCAAAACGTGAAAGAAGCTTTCTGAGAAACTTCTTTCTGATCTGTGAGTTCTTCTCACAGAGTTACAAACTCTGCCTCAAGAAGCAGTTTGCTAACACTCTCTTCGTGGAATCTGCAAAGTGATATTTGGGAGTCTATTGGGGCCCATGTTGATAAAGCAAATATCCTCACATAATAACTAAAGAGAAGCTTTCTGAGAAACTGCATTGCCATGTGTGAATGCAACTCACAGAGTTACACGTTTCTCTTCATTGATCAGTTTGTTAGCACAGTTTTCTGGAAATCTGCAATTAGATACTTCATAGCGCAATGAACATTACAGTGACAAAGGAAATAACCACAGATGAAAACTAGAAAGAAGCTTTCTTAGAAACTTCTTGGTGATGTGTGAATTCATCTCACAGAGTTACACTTATGTTTCGTGGAGCAGTCCATTAACACTGTCTTTGGGGAAACTGAGAAGGGCTTCTTTGGATCACATTGAGGCCTACGCTGATAAAGGAAATTTCATCCGTTCAAAACGTGAAAGAAGCTTTCTGAGAAACTTCTTTCTGATCTGTGAGTTCTTCTCACAGAGGTACAAACTCTGCCTCAAGAAGCAGTTTGCTAACACTCTCTTCGTGGAATCTGCAAAGTGATATTTGGGAGTCTATTGGGGCCCATGGTGATAAAGCAAATATCCTCACATAATAACTAAAGAGAAGCTTTCTGAGAAACTGCATTGCCATGTGTGAATGCAACTCCCAGAGTTACACGTTTCTCTTCATTGATCAGTTTGTTAGCACAGTTTTCTGGAAATCTGCAATTAGATACTTCATAGCGCAATGAACATTACAGTGACAAAGGAAATATCCACAGATGAAAACTAGAAAGAAGCTTTCTTAGAAACTTCTTGGTGATGTGTGAATTCATCTCACAGAGTTACACTTATGTTTCGTGGAGCAGTCCATTAACACTGTCTTTGGGGAAACTGAGAAGGGCTTCTTGGGATCACATTGAGGCCTACGCTGATAAAGGAAATTTCATCCGTTCAAAACGTGAAAGAAGCTTTCTGAGAAACTTCTTTCTGATCTGTGAGTTCTTCTCACAGAGTTACAAACTCTGCCTCAAGAAGCAGTTTGCTAACACTCTCTTCGTGGAATCTGCAAAGTGATATTTGGGAGTCTATTGGGGCCCATGTTGATAAAGCAAATATCCTCACATAATAACTAAAGAGAAGCTTTCTGAGAAACTGCATTGCCATGTGTGAATGCAACTCCCAGAGTTACACGTTTCTCTTCATTGATCAGTTTGTTAGCACAGTTTTCTGGAAATCTGCAATTAGATACTTCATAGCGCAATGAACATTACAGAGACAAAGGAAATAACCACAGATGAAAACTAGAAAGAAGCTTTCTTAGAAACTTCTTGGTGATGTGTGAATTCATCTCACAGAGTTACACTTATGTTTCGTGGAGCAGTCCATTAACACTGTCTTTGGGGAAACTGAGAAGGGCTTCTTGGGATCACATTGAGGCCTACGCTGATAAAGGAAATTTCATCCGTTCAAAACGTGAAAGAAGCTTTCTGAGAAACTTCTTTCTGATCTGTGAGTTCTTCTCACAGAGTTACAAACTCTGCCTCAAGAAGCAGTTTGCTAACACTCTCTTCGTGGAATCTGCAAAGTGATATTTGGGAGTCTTTTGGGGCCCATGTTGATAAAGCAAATATCCTCACATAATAACTAAAGAGAAGCTTTCTGAGAAACTGCATTGCCATGTGTGAATGCAACTCACAGAGTTACGCCAGTGTTTTTTGGAGCCGTTTCTTAGGACTGTTTCCATGGATTCTGAGAAGTGATATTTCAGATAGCTTTGAAGAATAGAAGGAGAAAATAATTATCCTCCAAGAGAAAGCAGAACCAAGCTTTCTGAGAAACTGCTTTGTGATATGTGAATTCATTTCACAGTGTTCTATCACCCTTTCTCGGTGTTGTTTCCTAGCACTCATATTGAGGAATCTCAGATGTGATGTCTTGGATATCATTGAATCGCATGCTGAATAAGGAACTATCCTCAGAGAAACCTGCAGAGAAGCCTTCTCAGAAACTTCTATATTGTGGGTGAATTCAGCCCACAGATGTCCATCATTGTTTCCACTGAGAAACTTGCTAGCAGAGTTTTCGCAGAATCTGCAATAGGACACACGGTGGCGCTCCAAGACCACAAATAACCTCGTCTTATTAAAGAAAGAAGCTTTCTGAAGACCGCTTTGTGATGTGTGAATTCAACTCACTAAGTTGCAGCTGTATTTCGTGGGGCCGTGCCCTAGCCCTATTTGTGTGGAATCTGAGAACAGATATTCCCGATCCCTTTGAAAACAATGGGGCCAATGGAAACATCTTCCAATAAAAATGAGAAAGAAGCTTTCTGAGAAACTTCTTTCTGATCTGTGAGTTCATCTCACAGAGTTACAAACTCTGCCTCAAGAAGCAGTTTGCTAACACTCTGTTCGTGGAATCTGCAAAGTGATATTTGGGAGTCTATTGGGGCCCATGGTGATAAAGCAAATATCCTCACATAATAACTAAAGAGAAGCTGTCTGAGAAACTGCATTGCCTTGTGTGAATGCAACTCACAGAGTTACACGTTTCTGCTCATTGATCAGTTTGTTAGCACAGTTTTCTGGAAATCTGCAATTAGATACTTCATAGTGCAATGAACATTACAGTGACAAAGGAAATATCCACAGATGAAAACTAGAAAGAAGCTTTCTTAGAAACTTCTTGGTGATGTGTGAATTCATCTCACAGAGTTACACTTATGTTTCGTGGAGCAGTCCATTAACACTGTCTTTGGGGAAACTGAGAAGGGCTTCTTGGGATCACATTGAGGCCTACGCTGATAAAGGAAATTTCATCCGTTCAAAACGTGAAAGAAGCTTTCTGAGAAACTTCTTTCTGATCTGTGAGTTCTTCTCACAGAGTTACAAACTCTGCCTCAAGAAGCAGTTTGCTAACACTCTCTTCGTGGAATCTGCAAAGTGATATTTGGGAGTCTATTGGGGCCCATGTTGATAAAGCAAATATCCTCACATAATAACTAAAGAGAAGCTTTCTGAGAAACTGCATTGCCATGTGTGAATGCAACTCACAGAGTTACACGTTTCTCTTCATTGATCAGTTTGTTAGCACAGTTTTCTGGAAATCTGCAATTAGATACTTCATAGCGCAATGAACATTACAGTGACAAAGGAAATAACCACAGATGAAAACTAGAAAGAAGCTTTCTTAGAAACTTCTTGGTGATGTGTGAATTCATCTCACAGAGTTACACTTATGTTTCGTGGAGCAGTCCATTAACACTGTCTTTGGGGAAACTGAGAAGGGCTTCTTGGGATCACATTGAGGCCTACGCTGATAAAGGAAATTTCATCCGTTCAAAACGTGAAAGAAGCTTTCTGAGAAACTTCTTTCTGATCTGTGAGTTCTTCTCACAGAGTTACAAACTCTGCCTCAAGAAGCAGTTTGCTAACACTCTCTTCGTGGAATCTGCAAAGTGATATTTGGGAGTCTATTGGGGCCCATGTTGATAAAGCAAATATCCTCACATAATAACTAAAGAGAAGCTTTCTGAGAAACTGCATTGCCATGTGTGAATGCAACTCACAGAGTTACGCCAGTGTTTTTTGGAGCCGTTTCTTAGGACTGTTTCCATGGATTCTGAGAAGTGATATTTCAGATAGCTTTGAAGAATAGAAGGAGAAAATAATTATCCTCCAAGAGAAAGCAGAACCAAGCTTTCTGAGAAACTGCTTTGTGATATGTGAATTCATTTCACAGTGTTCTATCACCCTTTCTCGGTGTTGTTTCCTAGCACTCATATTGAGGAATCTCAGATGTGATGTCTTGGATATCATTGAATCGCATGCTGAATAAGGAACTATCCTCAGAGAAACCTGCAGAGAAGCCTTCTCAGAAACTTCTATATTGTGGGTGAATTCAGCCCACAGATGTCCATCATTGTTTCCACTGAGAAACTTGCTAGCAGAGTTTTCGCAGAATCTGCAATAGGACACACGGTGGCGCTCCAAGACCACAAATAACCTCGTCTTATTAAAGAAAGAAGCTTTCTGAAGACCGCTTTGTGATGTGTGAATTCAACTCACTAAGTTGCAGCTGTATTTCGTCGGGGCCGTGCCCTAGCCCTATTTGTGTGGAATCTGAGAACAGATATTCCCGATCCCTTTGAAAACAATGGGGCCAATGGAAACATCTTCCAATAAAAATGAGAAAGAAGCTTTCTGAGAAACTTCTTTCTGATCTGTGAGTTCATCTCACAGAGTTACAAACTCTGCCTCAAGAAGCAGTTTGCTAACACTCTGTTCGTGGAATCTGCAAAGTGATATTTGGGAGTCTATTGGGGCCCATGGTGATAAAGCAAATATCCTCACATAATAACTAAAGAGAAGCTGTCTGAGAAACTGCATTGCCTTGTGTGAATGCAACTCACAGAGTTACACGTTTCTGCTCATTGATCAGTTTGTTAGCACAGTTTTCTGGAAATCTGCAATTAGATACTTCATAGTGCAATGAACATTACAGTGACAAAGGAAATATCCACAGATGAAAACTAGAAAGAAGCTTTCTTAGAAACTTCTTGGTGATGTGTGAATTCATCTCACAGAGTTACACTTATGTTTCGTGGAGCAGTCCATTAACACTGTCTTTGGGGAAACTGAGAAGGGCTTCTTGGGATCACATTGAGGCCTACGCTGATAAAGGAAATTTCATCCGTTCAAAACGTGAAAGAAGCTTTCTGAGAAACTTCTTTCTGATCTGTGAGTTCTTCTCACAGAGTTACAAACTCTGCCTCAAGAAGCAGTTTGCTAACACTCTCTTCGTGGAATCTGCAAAGTGATATTTGGGAGTCTTTTGGGGCCCATGTTGATAAAGCAAATATCCTCACATAATAACTAAAGAGAAGCTTTCTGAGAAACTGCATTGCCATGTGTGAATGCAACTCACAGAGTTACGCCAGTGTTTTTTGGAGCCGTTTCTTAGGACTGTTTCCATGGATTCTGAGAAGTGATATTTCAGATAGCTTTGAAGAATAGAAGGAGAAAATAATTATCCTCCAAGAGAAAGCAGAACCAAGCTTTCTGAGAAACTGCTTTGTGATATGTGAATTCATTTCACAGTGTTCTATCACCCTTTCTCGGTGTTGTTTCCTAGCACTCATATTGAGGAATCTCAGATGTGATGTCTTGGATATCATTGAATCGCATGCTGAATAAGGAACTATCCTCAGAGAAACCTGCAGAGAAGCCTTCTCAGAAACTTCTATATTGTGGGTGAATTCAGCCCACAGATGTCCAACATTGTTTCCACTGAGAAACTTGCTAGCAGAGTTTTCGCAGAATCTGCAATAGGACACACGGTGGCGCTCCAAGACCACAAATAACCTCGTCTTATTAAAGAAAGAAGCTTTCTGAAGACCGCTTTGTGATGTGTGAATTCAACTCACTAAGTTGCAGCTGTATTCGTGGGGCCGTGCCCTAGCCCTATTTGTGTGGAATCTGAGAACAGATATTCCCGATCCCTTTGAAAACAATGGGGCCAATGGAAACATCTTCCAATAAAAATGAGAAAGAAGCTTTCTGAGAAACTTCTTTCTGATCTGTGAGTTCATCTCACAGAGTTACAAACTCTGCCTCAAGAAGCAGTTTGCTAACACTCTGTTCGTGGAATCTGCAAAGTGATATTTGGGAGTCTATTGGGGCCCATGGTGATAAAGCAAATATCCTCACATAATAACTAAAGAGAAGCTGTCTGAGAAACTGCATTGCCTTGTGTGAATGCAACTCACAGAGTTACACGTTTCTGCTCATTGATCAGTTTGTTAGCACAGTTTTCTGGAAATCTGCAATTAGATACTTCATAGTGCAATGAACATTACAGTGACAAAGGAAATATCCACAGATGAAAACTAGAAAGAAGCTTTCTTAGAAACTTCTTGGTGATGTGTGAATTCATCTCACAGAGTTACACTTATGTTTCGTGGAGCAGTCCATTAACACTGTCTTTGGGGAAACTGAGAAGGGCTTCTTGGGATCACATTGAGGCCTACGCTGATAAAGGAAATTTCATCCGTTCAAAACGTGAAAGAAGCTTTCTGAGAAACTTCTTTCTGATCTGTGAGTTCTTCTCACAGAGTTACAAACTCTGCCTCAAGAAGCAGTTTGCTAACACTCTCTTCGTGGAATCTGCAAAGTGATATTTGGGAGTCTATTGGGGCCCATGTTGATAAAGCAAATATCCTCACATAATAACTAAAGAGAAGCTTTCTGAGAAACTGCATTGCCATGTGTGAATGCAACTCACAGAGTTACACGTTTCTCTTCATTGATCAGTTTGTTAGCACAGTTTTCTGGAAATCTGCAATTAGATACTTCATAGCGCAATGAACATTACAGTGACAAAGGAAATAACCACAGATGAAAACTAGAAAGAAGCTTTCTTAGAAACTTCTTGGTGATGTGTGAATTCATCTCACAGAGTTACACTTATGTTTCGTGGAGCAGTCCATTAACACTGTCTTTGGGGAAACTGAGAAGGGCTTCTTGGGATCACATTGAGGCCTACGCTGATAAAGGAAATTTCATCCGTTCAAAACGTGAAAGAAGCTTTCTGAGAAACTTCTTTCTGATCTGTGAGTTCTTCTCACAGAGTTACAAACTCTGCCTCAAGAAGCAGTTTGCTAACACTCTCTTCGTGGAATCTGCAAAGTGATATTTGGGAGTCTATTGGGGCCCATGTTGATAAAGCAAATATCCTCACATAATAACTAAAGAGAAGCTTTCTGAGAAACTGCATTGCCATGTGTGAATGCAACTCACAGAGTTACGCCAGTGTTTTTTGGAGCCGTTTCTTAGGACTGTTTCCATGGATTCTGAGAAGTGATATTTCAGATAGCTTTGAAGAATAGAAGGAGAAAATAATTATCCTCCAAGAGAAAGCAGAACCAAGCTTTCTGAGAAACTGCTTTGTGATATGTGAATTCATTTCACAGTGTTCTATCACCCTTTCTCGGTGTTGTTTCCTAGCACTCATATTGAGGAATCTCAGATGTGATGTCTTGGATATCATTGAATCGCATGCTGAATAAGGAACTATCCTCAGAGAAACCTGCAGAGAAGCCTTCTCAGAAACTTCTATATTGTGGGTGAATTCAGCCCACAGATGTCCATCATTGTTTCCACTGAGAAACTTGCTAGCAGAGTTTTCGCAGAATCTGCAATAGGACACACGGTGGCGCTCCAAGACCACAAATAACCTCGTCTTATTAAAGAAAGAAGCTTTCTGAAGACCGCTTTGTGATGTGTGAATTCAACTCACTAAGTTGCAGCTGTATTTCGTCGGGCCGTGCCCTAGCCCTATTTGTGTGGAATCTGAGAACAGATATTCCCGATCCCTTTGAAAACAATGGGGCCAATGGAAACATCTTCCAATAAAAATGAGAAAGAAGCTTTCTGAGAAACTTCTTTCTGATCTGTGAGTTCATCTCACAGAGTTACAAACTCTGCCTCAAGAAGCAGTTTGCTAACACTCTGTTCGTGGAATCTGCAAAGTGATATTTGGGAGTCTATTGGGGCCCATGGTGATAAAGCAAATATCCTCACATAATAACTAAAGAGAAGCTGTCTGAGAAACTGCATTGCCTTGTGTGAATGCAACTCACAGAGTTACACGTTTCTGCTCATTGATCAGTTTGTTAGCACAGTTTTCTGGAAATCTGCAATTAGATACTTCATAGTGCAATGAACATTACAGTGACAAAGGAAATATCCACAGATGAAAACTAGAAAGAAGCTTTCTTAGAAACTTCTTGGTGATGTGTGAATTCATCTCACAGAGTTACACTTATGTTTCGTGGAGCAGTCCATTAACACTGTCTTTGGGGAAACTGAGAAGGGCTTCTTGGGATCACATTGAGGCCTACGCTGATAAAGGAAATTTCATCCGTTCAAAACGTGAAAGAAGCTTTCTGAGAAACTTCTTTCTGATCTGTGAGTTCTTCTCACAGAGTTACAAACTCTGCCTCAAGAAGCAGTTTGCTAACACTCTCTTCGTGGAATCTGCAAAGTGATATTTGGGAGTCTATTGGGGCCCATGTTGATAAAGCAAATATCCTCACATAATAACTAAAGAGAAGCTTTCTGAGAAACTGCATTGCCATGTGTGAATGCAACTCACAGAGTTACACGTTTCTCTTCATTGATCAGTTTGTTAGCACAGTTTTCTGGAAATCTGCAATTAGATACTTCATAGCGCAATGAACATTACAGTGACAAAGGAAATAACCACAGATGAAAACTAGAAAGAAGCTTTCTTAGAAACTTCTTGGTGATGTGTGAATTCATCTCACAGAGTTACACTTATGTTTCGTGGAGCAGTCCATTAACACTGTCTTTGGGGAAACTGAGAAGGGCTTCTTGGGATCACATTGAGGCCTACGCTGATAAAGGAAATTTCATCCGTTCAAAACGTGAAAGAAGCTTTCTGAGAAACTTCTTTCTGATCTGTGAGTTCTTCTCACAGAGTTACAAACTCTGCCTCAAGAAGCAGTTTGCTAACACTCTCTTCGTGGAATCTGCAAAGTGATATTTGGGAGTCTATTGGGGCCCATGTTGATAAAGCAAATATCCTCACATAATAACTAAAGAGAAGCTTTCTGAGAAACTGCATTGCCATGTGTGAATGCAACTCACAGAGTTACGCCAGTGTTTTTTGGAGCCGTTTCTTAGGACTGTTTCCATGGATTCTGAGAAGTGATATTTCAGATAGCTTTGAAGAATAGAAGGAGAAAATAATTATCCTCCAAGAGAAAGCAGAACCAAGCTTTCTGAGAAACTGCTTTGTGATATGTGAATTCATTTCACAGTGTTCTATCACCCTTTCTCGGTGTTGTTTCCTAGCACTCATATTGAGGAATCTCAGATGTGATGTCTTGGATATCATTGAATCGCATGCTGAATAAGGAACTATCCTCAGAGAAACCTGCAGAGAAGCCTTCTCAGAAACTTCTATATTGTGGGTGAATTCAGCCCACAGATGTCCATCATTGTTTCCACTGAGAAACTTGCTAGCAGAGTTTTCGCAGAATCTGCAATAGGACACACGGTGGCGCTCCAAGACCACAAATAACCTCGTCTTATTAAAGAAAGAAGCTTTCTGAAGACCGCTTTGTGATGTGTGAATTCAACTCACTAAGTTGCAGCTGTATTTCGTCGGGCCGTGCCCTAGCCCTATTTGTGTGGAATCTGAGAACAGATATTCCCGATCCCTTTGAAAACAATGGGGCCAATGGAAACATCTTCCAATAAAAATGAGAAAGAAGCTTTCTGAGAAACTTCTTTCTGATCTGTGAGTTCATCTCACAGAGTTACAAACTCTGCCTCAAGAAGCAGTTTGCTAACACTCTGTTCGTGGAATCTGCAAAGTGATATTTGGGAGTCTATTGGGGCCCATGGTGATAAAGCAAATATCCTCACATAATAACTAAAGAGAAGCTGTCTGAGAAACTGCATTGCCTGTGTGAATGCAACTCACAGAGTTACACGTTTCTGCTCATTGATCAGTTTGTTAGCACAGTTTTCTGGAAATCTGCAATTAGATACTTCATAGTGCAATGAACATTACAGTGACAAAGGAAATATCCACAGATGAAAACTAGAAAGAAGCTTTCTTAGAAACTTCTTGGTGATGTGTGAATTCATCTCACAGAGTTACACTTATGTTTCGTGGAGCAGTCCATTAACACTGTCTTTGGGGAAACTGAGAAGGGCTTCTTGGGATCACATTGAGGCCTACGCTGATAAAGGAAATTTCATCCGTTCAAAACGTGAAAGAAGCTTTCTGAGAAACTTCTTTCTGATCTGTGAGTTCTTCTCACAGAGTTACAAACTCTGCCTCAAGAAGCAGTTTGCTAACACTCTCTTCGTGGAATCTGCAAAGTGATATTTGGGAGTCTTTTGGGGCCCATGTTGATAAAGCAAATATCCTCACATAATAACTAAAGAGAAGCTTTCTGAGAAACTGCATTGCCATGTGTGAATGCAACTCACAGAGTTACGCCAGTGTTTTTTGGAGCCGTTTCTTAGGACTGTTTCCATGGATTCTGAGAAGTGATATTTCAGATAGCTTTGAAGAATAGAAGGAGAAAATAATTATCCTCCAAGAGAAAGCAGAACCAAGCTTTCTGAGAAACTGCTTTGTGATATGTGAATTCATTTCACAGTGTTCTATCACCCTTTCTCGGTGTTGTTTCCTAGCACTCATATTGAGGAATCTCAGATGTGATGTCTTGGATATCATTGAATCGCATGCTGAATAAGGAACTATCCTCAGAGAAACCTGCAGAGAAGCCTTCTCAGAAACTTCTATATTGTGGGTGAATTCAGCCCACAGATGTCCATCATTGTTTCCACTGAGAAACTTGCTAGCAGAGTTTTCGCAGAATCTGCAATAGGACACACGGTGGCGCTCCAAGACCACAAATAACCTCGTCTTATTAAAGAAAGAAGCTTTCTGAAGACCGCTTTGTGATGTGTGAATTCAACTCACTAAGTTGCAGCTGTATTTCGTGGGGCCGTGCCCTAGCCCTATTTGTGTGGAATCTGAGAACAGATATTCCCGATCCCTTTGAAAACAATGGGGCCAATGGAAACATCTTCCAATAAAAATGAGAAAGAAGCTTTCTGAGAAACTTCTTTCTGATCTGTGAGTTCATCTCACAGAGTTACAAACTCTGCCTCAAGAAGCAGTTTGCTAACACTCTGTTCGTGGAATCTGCAAAGTGATATTTGGGAGTCTATTGGGGCCCATGGTGATAAAGCAAATATCCTCACATAATAACTAAAGAGAAGCTGTCTGAGAAACTGCATTGCCTTGTGTGAATGCAACTCACAGAGTTACACGTTTCTGCTCATTGATCAGTTTGTTAGCACAGTTTTCTGGAAATCTGCAATTAGATACTTCATAGTGCAATGAACATTACAGTGACAAAGGAAATATCCACAGATGAAAACTAGAAAGAAGCTTTCTTAGAAACTTCTTGGTGATGTGTGAATTCATCTCACAGAGTTACACTTATGTTTCGTGGAGCAGTCCATTAACACTGTCTTTGGGGAAACTGAGAAGGGCTTCTTGGGATCACATTGAGGCCTACGCTGATAAAGGAAATTTCATCCGTTCAAAACGTGAAAGAAGCTTTCTGAGAAACTTCTTTCTGATCTGTGAGTTCTTCTCACAGAGTTACAAACTCTGCCTCAAGAAGCAGTTTGCTAACACTCTCTTCGTGGAATCTGCAAAGTGATATTTGGGAGTCTATTGGGGCCCATGTTGATAAAGCAAATATCCTCACATAATAACTAAAGAGAAGCTTTCTGAGAAACTGCATTGCCATGTGTGAATGCAACTCACAGAGTTACACGTTTCTCTTCATTGATCAGTTTGTTAGCACAGTTTTCTGGAAATCTGCAATTAGATACTTCATAGCGCAATGAACATTACAGTGACAAAGGAAATAACCACAGATGAAAACTAGAAAGAAGCTTTCTTAGAAACTTCTTGGTGATGTGTGAATTCATCTCACAGAGTTACACTTATGTTTCGTGGAGCAGTCCATTAACACTGTCTTTGGGGAAACTGAGAAGGGCTTCTTGGGATCACATTGAGGCCTACGCTGATAAAGGAAATTTCATCCGTTCAAAACGTGAAAGAAGCTTTCTGAGAAACTTCTTTCTGATCTGTGAGTTCTTCTCACAGAGTTACAAACTCTGCCTCAAGAAGCAGTTTGCTAACACTCTCTTCGTGGAATCTGCAAAGTGATATTTGGGAGTCTATTGGGGCCCATGTTGATAAAGCAAATATCCTCACATAATAACTAAAGAGAAGCTTTCTGAGAAACTGCATTGCCATGTGTGAATGCAACTCACAGAGTTACGCCAGTGTTTTTTGGAGCCGTTTCTTAGGACTGTTTCCATGGATTCTGAGAAGTGATATTTCAGATAGCTTTGAAGAATAGAAGGAGAAAATAATTATCCTCCAAGAGAAAGCAGAACCAAGCTTTCTGAGAAACTGCTTTGTGATATGTGAATTCATTTCACAGTGTTCTATCACCCTTTCTCGGTGTTGTTTCCTAGCACTCATATTGAGGAATCTCAGATGTGATGTCTTGGATATCATTGAATCGCATGCTGAATAAGGAACTATCCTCAGAGAAACCTGCAGAGAAGCCTTCTCAGAAACTTCTATATTGTGGGTGAATTCAGCCCACAGATGTCCATCATTGTTTCCACTGAGAAACTTGCTAGCAGAGTTTTCGCAGAATCTGCAATAGGACACACGGTGGCGCTCCAAGACCACAAATAACCTCGTCTTATTAAAGAAAGAAGCTTTCTGAAGACCGCTTTGTGATGTGTGAATTCAACTCACTAAGTTGCAGCTGTATTTCGTCGGGGCCGTGCCCTAGCCCTATTTGTGTGGAATCTGAGAACAGATATTCCCGATCCCTTTGAAAACAATGGGGCCAATGGAAACATCTTCCAATAAAAATGAGAAAGAAGCTTTCTGAGAAACTTCTTTCTGATCTGTGAGTTCATCTCACAGAGTTACAAACTCTGCCTCAAGAAGCAGTTTGCTAACACTCTGTTCGTGGAATCTGCAAAGTGATATTTGGGAGTCTATTGGGGCCCATGGTGATAAAGCAAATATCCTCACATAATAACTAAAGAGAAGCTGTCTGAGAAACTGCATTGCCTTGTGTGAATGCAACTCACAGAGTTACACGTTTCTGCTCATTGATCAGTTTGTTAGCACAGTTTTCTGGAAATCTGCAATTAGATACTTCATAGTGCAATGAACATTACAGTGACAAAGGAAATATCCACAGATGAAAACTAGAAAGAAGCTTTCTTAGAAACTTCTTGGTGATGTGTGAATTCATCTCACAGAGTTACACTTATGTTTCGTGGAGCAGTCCATTAACACTGTCTTTGGGGAAACTGAGAAGGGCTTCTTGGGATCACATTGAGGCCTACGCTGATAAAGGAAATTTCATCCGTTCAAAACGTGAAAGAAGCTTTCTGAGAAACTTCTTTCTGATCTGTGAGTTCTTCTCACAGAGTTACAAACTCTGCCTCAAGAAGCAGTTTGCTAACACTCTCTTCGTGGAATCTGCAAAGTGATATTTGGGAGTCTATTGGGGCCCATGTTGATAAAGCAAATATCCTCACATAATAACTAAAGAGAAGCTTTCTGAGAAACTGCATTGCCATGTGTGAATGCAACTCACAGAGTTACACGTTTCTCTTCATTGATCAGTTTGTTAGCACAGTTTTCTGGAAATCTGCAATTAGATACTTCATAGCGCAATGAACATTACAGTGACAAAGGAAATAACCACAGATGAAAACTAGAAAGAAGCTTTCTTAGAAACTTCTTGGTGATGTGTGAATTCATCTCACAGAGTTACACTTATGTTTCGTGGAGCAGTCCATTAACACTGTCTTTGGGGAAACTGAGAAGGGCTTCTTTGGATCACATTGAGGCCTACGCTGATAAAGGAAATTTCATCCGTTCAAAACGTGAAAGAAGCTTTCTGAGAAACTTCTTTCTGATCTGTGAGTTCTTCTCACAGAGGTACAAACTCTGCCTCAAGAAGCAGTTTGCTAACACTCTCTTCGTGGAATCTGCAAAGTGATATTTGGGAGTCTATTGGGGCCCATGGTGATAAAGCAAATATCCTCACATAATAACTAAAGAGAAGCTTTCTGAGAAACTGCATTGCCATGTGTGAATGCAACTCCCAGAGTTACACGTTTCTCTTCATTGATCAGTTTGTTAGCACAGTTTTCTGGAAATCTGCAATTAGATACTTCATAGCGCAATGAACATTACAGTGACAAAGGAAATATCCACAGATGAAAACTAGAAAGAAGCTTTCTTAGAAACTTCTTGGTGATGTGTGAATTCATCTCACAGAGTTACACTTATGTTTCGTGGAGCAGTCCATTAACACTGTCTTTGGGGAAACTGAGAAGGGCTTCTTGGGATCACATTGAGGCCTACGCTGATAAAGGAAATTTCATCCGTTCAAAACGTGAAAGAAGCTTTCTGAGAAACTTCTTTCTGATCTGTGAGTTCTTCTCACAGAGTTACAAACTCTGCCTCAAGAAGCAGTTTGCTAACACTCTCTTCGTGGAATCTGCAAAGTGATATTTGGGAGTCTATTGGGGCCCATGTTGATAAAGCAAATATCCTCACATAATAACTAAAGAGAAGCTTTCTGAGAAACTGCATTGCCATGTGTGAATGCAACTCACAGAGTTACACGTTTCTCTTCATTGATCAGTTTGTTAGCACAGTTTTCTGGAAATCTGCAATTAGATACTTCATAGCGCAATGAACATTACAGAGACAAAGGAAATAACCACAGATGAAAACTAGAAAGAAGCTTTCTTAGAAACTTCTTGGTGATGTGTGAATTCATCTCACAGAGTTACACTTATGTTTCGTGGAGCAGTCCATTAACACTGTCTTTGGGGAAACAGAGAAGGGCTTCTTGGGATCACATTGAGGCCTACGCTGATAAAGGAAATTTCATCCGTTCAAAACGTGAAAGAAGCTTTCTGAGAAACTTCTTTCTGATCTGTGAGTTCTTCTCACAGAGTTACAAACTCTGCCTCAAGAAGCAGTTTGCTAACACTCTCTTCGTGGAATCTGCAAAGTGATATTTGGGAGTCTTTTGGGGCCCATGTTGATAAAGCAAATATCCTCACATAATAACTAAAGAGAAGCTTTCTGAGAAACTGCATTGCCATGTGTGAATGCAACTCACAGAGTTACGCCAGTGTTTTTTGGAGCCGTTTCTTAGGACTGTTTCCATGGATTCTGAGAAGTGATATTTCAGATAGCTTTGAAGAATAGAAGGAGAAAATAATTATCCTCCAAGAGAAAGCAGAACCAAGCTTTCTGAGAAACTGCTTTGTGATATGTGAATTCATTTCACAGTGTTCTATCACCCTTTCTCGGTGTTGTTTCCTAGCACTCATATTGAGGAATCTCAGATGTGATGTCTTGGATATCATTGAATCGCATGCTGAATAAGGAACTATCCTCAGAGAAACCTGCAGAGAAGCCTTCTCAGAAACTTCTATATTGTGGGTGAATTCAGCCCACAGATGTCCATCATTGTTTCCACTGAGAAACTTGCTAGCAGAGTTTTCGCAGAATCTGCAATAGGACACACGGTGGCGCTCCAAGACCACAAATAACCTCGTCTTATTAAAGAAAGAAGCTTTCTGAAGACCGCTTTGTGATGTGTGAATTCAACTCACTAAGTTGCAGCTGTATTTCGTGGGGCCGTGCCCTAGCCCTATTTGTGTGGAATCTGAGAACAGATATTCCCGATCCCTTTGAAAACAATGGGGCCAATGGAAACATCTTCCAATAAAAATGAGAAAGAAGCTTTCTGAGAAACTTCTTTCTGATCTGTGAGTTCATCTCACAGAGTTACAAACTCTGCCTCAAGAAGCAGTTTGCTAACACTCTGTTCGTGGAATCTGCAAAGTGATATTTGGGAGTCTATTGGGGCCCATGGTGATAAAGCAAATATCCTCACATAATAACTAAAGAGAAGCTGTCTGAGAAACTGCATTGCCTTGTGTGAATGCAACTCACAGAGTTACACGTTTCTGCTCATTGATCAGTTTGTTAGCACAGTTTTCTGGAAATCTGCAATTAGATACTTCATAGTGCAATGAACATTACAGTGACAAAGGAAATATCCACAGATGAAAACTAGAAAGAAGCTTTCTTAGAAACTTCTTGGTGATGTGTGAATTCATCTCACAGAGTTACACTTATGTTTCGTGGAGCAGTCCATTAACACTGTCTTTGGGGAAACTGAGAAGGGCTTCTTGGGATCACATTGAGGCCTACGCTGATAAAGGAAATTTCATCCGTTCAAAACGTGAAAGAAGCTTTCTGAGAAACTTCTTTCTGATCTGTGAGTTCTTCTCACAGAGTTACAAACTCTGCCTCAAGAAGCAGTTTGCTAACACTCTCTTCGTGGAATCTGCAAAGTGATATTTGGGAGTCTATTGGGGCCCATGTTGATAAAGCAAATATCCTCACATAATAACTAAAGAGAAGCTTTCTGAGAAACTGCATTGCCATGTGTGAATGCAACTCACAGAGTTACACGTTTCTCTTCATTGATCAGTTTGTTAGCACAGTTTTCTGGAAATCTGCAATTAGATACTTCATAGCGCAATGAACATTACAGTGACAAAGGAAATAACCACAGATGAAAACTAGAAAGAAGCTTTCTTAGAAACTTCTTGGTGATGTGTGAATTCATCTCACAGAGTTACACTTATGTTTCGTGGAGCAGTCCATTAACACTGTCTTTGGGGAAACTGAGAAGGGCTTCTTTGGATCACATTGAGGCCTACGCTGATAAAGGAAATTTCATCCGTTCAAAACGTGAAAGAAGCTTTCTGAGAAACTTCTTTCTGATCTGTGAGTTCTTCTCACAGAGGTACAAACTCTGCCTCAAGAAGCAGTTTGCTAACACTCTCTTCGTGGAATCTGCAAAGTGATATTTGGGAGTCTATTGGGGCCCATGGTGATAAAGCAAATATCCTCACATAATAACTAAAGAGAAGCTTTCTGAGAAACTGCATTGCCATGTGTGAATGCAACTCCCAGAGTTACACGTTTCTCTTCATTGATCAGTTTGTTAGCACAGTTTTCTGGAAATCTGCAATTAGATACTTCATAGCGCAATGAACATTACAGTGACAAAGGAAATATCCACAGATGAAAACTAGAAAGAAGCTTTCTTAGAAACTTCTTGGTGATGTGTGAATTCATCTCACAGAGTTACACTTATGTTTCGTGGAGCAGTCCATTAACACTGTCTTTGGGGAAACTGAGAAGGGCTTCTTGGGATCACATTGAGGCCTACGCTGATAAAGGAAATTTCATCCGTTCAAAACGTGAAAGAAGCTTTCTGAGAAACTTCTTTCTGATCTGTGAGTTCTTCTCACAGAGTTACAAACTCTGCCTCAAGAAGCAGTTTGCTAACACTCTCTTCGTGGAATCTGCAAAGTGATATTTGGGAGTCTATTGGGGCCCATGTTGATAAAGCAAATATCCTCACATAATAACTAAAGAGAAGCTTTCTGAGAAACTGCATTGCCATGTGTGAATGCAACTCCCAGAGTTACACGTTTCTCTTCATTGATCAGTTTGTTAGCACAGTTTTCTGGAAATCTGCAATTAGATACTTCATAGCGCAATGAACATTACAGAGACAAAGGAAATAACCACAGATGAAAACTAGAAAGAAGCTTTCTTAGAAACTTCTTGGTGATGTGTGAATTCATCTCACAGAGTTACACTTATGTTTCGTGGAGCAGTCCATTAACACTGTCTTTGGGGAAACTGAGAAGGGCTTCTTGGGATCACATTGAGGCCTACGCTGATAAAGGAAATTTCATCCGTTCAAAACGTGAAAGAAGCTTTCTGAGAAACTTCTTTCTGATCTGTGAGTTCTTCTCACAGAGTTACAAACTCTGCCTCAAGAAGCAGTTTGCTAACACTCTCTTCGTGGAATCTGCAAAGTGATATTTGGGAGTCTATTGGGGCCCATGTTGATAAAGCAAATATCCTCACATAATAACTAAAGAGAAGCTTTCTGAGAAACTGCATTGCCATGTGTGAATGCAACTCACAGAGTTACGCCAGTGTTTTTTGGAGCCGTTTCTTAGGACTGTTTCCATGGATTCTGAGAAGTGATATTTCAGATAGCTTTGAAGAATAGAAGGAGAAAATAATTATCCTCCAAGAGAAAGCAGAACCAAGCTTTCTGAGAAACTGCTTTGTGATATGTGAATTCATTTCACAGTGTTCTATCACCCTTTCTCGGTGTTGTTTCCTAGCACTCATATTGAGGAATCTCAGATGTGATGTCTTGGATATCATTGAATCGCATGCTGAATAAGGAACTATCCTCAGAGAAACCTGCAGAGAAGCCTTCTCAGAAACTTCTATATTGTGGGTGAATTCAGCCCACAGATGTCCATCATTGTTTCCACTGAGAAACTTGCTAGCAGAGTTTTCGCAGAATCTGCAATAGGACACACGGTGGCGCTCCAAGACCACAAATAACCTCGTCTTATTAAAGAAAGAAGCTTTCTGAAGACCGCTTTGTGATGTGTGAATTCAACTCACTAAGTTGCAGCTGTATTTCGTGGGGCCGTGCCCTAGCCCTATTTGTGTGGAATCTGAGAACAGATATTCCCGATCCCTTTGAAAACAATGGGGCCAATGGAAACATCTTCCAATAAAAATGAGAAAGAAGCTTTCTGAGAAACTTCTTTCTGATCTGTGAGTTCATCTCACAGAGTTACAAACTCTGCCTCAAGAAGCAGTTTGCTAACACTCTGTTCGTGGAATCTGCAAAGTGATATTTGGGAGTCTATTGGGGCCCATGGTGATAAAGCAAATATCCTCACATAATAACTAAAGAGAAGCTGTCTGAGAAACTGCATTGCCTTGTGTGAATGCAACTCACAGAGTTACACGTTTCTGCTCATTGATCAGTTTGTTAGCACAGTTTTCTGGAAATCTGCAATTAGATACTTCATAGTGCAATGAACATTACAGTGACAAAGGAAATATCCACAGATGAAAACTAGAAAGAAGCTTTCTTAGAAACTTCTTGGTGATGTGTGAATTCATCTCACAGAGTTACACTTATGTTTCGTGGAGCAGTCCATTAACACTGTCTTTGGGGAAACTGAGAAGGGCTTCTTGGGATCACATTGAGGCCTACGCTGATAAAGGAAATTTCATCCGTTCAAAACGTGAAAGAAGCTTTCTGAGAAACTTCTTTCTGATCTGTGAGTTCTTCTCACAGAGTTACAAACTCTGCCTCAAGAAGCAGTTTGCTAACACTCTCTTCGTGGAATCTGCAAAGTGATATTTGGGAGTCTATTGGGGCCCATGTTGATAAAGCAAATATCCTCACATAATAACTAAAGAGAAGCTTTCTGAGAAACTGCATTGCCATGTGTGAATGCAACTCCCAGAGTTACACGTTTCTCTTCATTGATCAGTTTGTTAGCACAGTTTTCTGGAAATCTGCAATTAGATACTTCATAGCGCAATGAACATTACAGTGACAAAGGAAATAACCACAGATGAAAACTAGAAAGAAGCTTTCTTAGAAACTTCTTGGTGATGTGTGAATTCATCTCACAGAGTTACACTTATGTTTCGTGGAGCAGTCCATTAACACTGTCTTTGGGGAAACTGAGAAGGGCTTCTTTGGATCACATTGAGGCCTACGCTGATAAAGGAAATTTCATCCGTTCAAAACGTGAAAGAAGCTTTCTGAGAAACTTCTTTCTGATCTGTGAGTTCTTCTCACAGAGTTACAAACTCTGCCTCAAGAAGCAGTTTGCTAACACTCTCTTCGTGGAATCTGCAAAGTGATATTTGGGAGTCTATTGGGGCCCATGGTGATAAAGCAAATATCCTCACATAATAACTAAAGAGAAGCTTTCTGAGAAACTGCATTGCCATGTGTGAATGCAACTCCCAGAGTTACACGTTTCTCTTCATTGATCAGTTTGTTAGCACAGTTTTCTGGAAATCTGCAATTAGATACTTCATAGCGCAATGAACATTACAGTGACAAAGGAAATAACCACAGATGAAAACTAGAAAGAAGCTTTCTTAGAAACTTCTTGGTGATGTGTGAATTCATCTCACAGAGTTACACTTATGTTTCGTGGAGCAGTCCATTAACACTGTCTTTGGGGAAACTGAGAAGGGCTTCTTTGGATCACATTGAGGCCTACGCTGATAAAGGAAATTTCATCCGTTCAAAACGTGAAAGAAGCTTTCTGAGAAACTTCTTTCTGATCTGTGAGTTCTTCTCACAGAGGTACAAACTCTGCCTCAAGAAGCAGTTTGCTAACACTCTCTTCGTGGAATCTGCAAAGTGATATTTGGGAGTCTATTGGGGCCCATGGTGATAAAGCAAATATCCTCACATAATAACTAAAGAGAAGCTTTCTGAGAAACTGCATTGCCATGTGTGAATGCAACTCCCAGAGTTACACGTTTCTCTTCATTGATCAGTTTGTTAGCACAGTTTTCTGGAAATCTGCAATTAGATACTTCATAGCGCAATGAACATTACAGTGACAAAGGAAATATCCACAGATGAAAACTAGAAAGAAGCTTTCTTAGAAACTTCTTGGTGATGTGTGAATTCATCTCACAGAGTTACACTTATGTTTCGTGGAGCAGTCCATTAACACTGTCTTTGGGGAAACTGAGAAGGGCTTCTTTGGATCACATTGAGGCCTACGCTGATAAAGGAAATTTCATCCGTTCAAAACGTGAAAGAAGCTTTCTGAGAAACTTCTTTCTGATCTGTGAGTTCTTCTCACAGAGGTACAAACTCTGCCTCAAGAAGCAGTTTGCTAACACTCTCTTCGTGGAATCTGCAAAGTGATATTTGGGAGTCTATTGGGGCCCATGTTGATAAAGCAAATATCCTCACATAATAACTAAAGAGAAGCTTTCTGAGAAACTGCATTGCCATGTGTGAATGCAACTCACAGAGTTACACGTTTCTCTTCATTGATCAGTTTGTTAGCACAGTTTTCTGGAAATCTGCAATTAGATACTTCATAGCGCAATGAACATTACAGTGACAAAGGAAATAACCACAGATGAAAACTAGAAAGAAGCTTTCTTAGAAACTTCTTGGTGATGTGTGAATTCATCTCACAGAGTTACACTTATGTTTCGTGGAGCAGTCCATTAACACTGTCTTTGGGGAAACTGAGAAGGGCTTCTTTGGATCACATTGAGGCCTACGCTGATAAAGGAAATTTCATCCGTTCAAAACGTGAAAGAAGCTTTCTGAGAAACTTCTTTCTGATCTGTGAGTTCTTCTCACAGAGTTACAAACTCTGCCTCAAGAAGCAGTTTGCTAACACTCTCTTCGTGGAATCTGCAAAGTGATATTTGGGAGTCTATTGGGGCCCATGTTGATAAAGCAAATATCCTCACATAATAACTAAAGAGAAGCTTTCTGAGAAACTGCATTGCCATGTGTGAATGCAACTCACAGAGTTACGCCAGTGTTTTTTGGAGCCGTTTCTTAGGACTGTTTCCATGGATTCTGAGAAGTGATATTTCAGATAGCTTTGAAGAATAGAAGGAGAAAATAATTATCCTCCAAGAGAAAGCAGAACCAAGCTTTCTGAGAAACTGCTTTGTGATATGTGAATTCATTTCACAGTGTTCTATCACCCTTTCTCGGTGTTGTTTCCTAGCACTCATATTGAGGAATCTCAGATGTGATGTCTTGGATATCATTGAATCGCATGCTGAATAAGGAACTATCCTCAGAGAAACCTGCAGAGAAGCCTTCTCAGAAACTTCTATATTGTGGGTGAATTCAGCCCACAGATGTCCATCATTGTTTCCACTGAGAAACTTGCTAGCAGAGTTTTCGCAGAATCTGCAATAGGACACACGGTGGCGCTCCAAGACCACAAATAACCTCGTCTTATTAAAGAAAGAAGCTTTCTGAAGACCGCTTTGTGATGTGTGAATTCAACTCACTAAGTTGCAGCTGTATTTCGTGGGGCCGTGCCCTAGCCCTATTTGTGTGGAATCTGAGAACAGATATTCCCGATCCCTTTGAAAACAATGGGGCCAATGGAAACATCTTCCAATAAAAATGAGAAAGAAGCTTTCTGAGAAACTTCTTTCTGATCTGTGAGTTCATCTCACAGAGTTACAAACTCTGCCTCAAGAAGCAGTTTGCTAACACTCTCTTCGTGGAATCTGCAAAGTGATATTTGGGAGTCTATTGGGGCCCATGTTGATAAAGCAAATATCCTCACATAATAACTAAAGAGAAGCTTTCTGAGAAACTGCATTGCCATGTGTGAATGCAACTCACAGAGTTACACGTTTCTCTTCATTGATCAGTTTGTTAGCACAGTTTTCTGGAAATCTGCAATTAGATACTTCATAGCGCAATGAACATTACAGTGACAAAGGAAATAACCACAGATGAAAACTAGAAAGAAGCTTTCTTAGAAACTTCTTGGTGATGTGTGAATTCATCTCACAGAGTTACACTTATGTTTCGTGGAGTAGTCCATTAACACTGTCTTTGGGGAAACTGAGAAGGGCTTCTTTGGATCACATTGAGGCCTACGCTGATAAAGGAAATTTCATCCGTTCAAAACGTGAAAGAAGCTTTCTGAGAAACTTCTTTCTGATCTGTGAGTTCTTCTCACAGAGTTACAAACTCTGCCTCAAGAAGCAGTTTGCTAACACTCTCTTCGTGGAATCTGCAAAGTGATATTTGGGAGTCTTTTGGGGCCCATGTTGATAAAGCAAATATCCTCACATAATAACTAAAGAGAAGCTTTCTGAGAAACTGCATTGCCATGTGTGAATGCAACTCACAGAGTTACGCCAGTGTTTTTTGGAGCCGTTTCTTAGGACTGTTTCCATGGATTCTGAGAAGTGATATTTCAGATAGCTTTGAAGAATAGAAGGAGAAAATAATTATCCTCCAAGAGAAAGCAGAACCAAGCTTTCTGAGAAACTGCTTTGTGATATGTGAATTCATTTCACAGTGTTCTATCACCCTTTCTCGGTGTTGTTTCCTAGCCCTCATATTGAGGAATCTCAGATGTGATGTCTTGGATATCATTGAATCGCATGCTGAATAAGGAACTATCCTCAGAGAAACCTGCAGAGAAGCCTTCTCAGAAACTTCTATATTGTGGGTGAATTCAGCCCACAGATGTCCATCATTGTTTCCACTGAGAAACTTGCTAGCAGAGTTTTCGCAGAATCTGCAATAGGACACACGGTGGCGCTCCAAGACCACAAATAACCTCGTCTTATTAAAGAAAGAAGCTTTCTGAAGACCGCTTTGTGATGTGTGAATTCAACTCACTAAGTTGCAGCTGTATTTCGTGGGGCCGTGCCCTAGCCCTATTTGTGTGGAATCTGAGAACAGATATTCCCGATCCCTTTGAAAACAATGGGGCCAATGGAAACATCTTCCAATAAAAATGAGAAAGAAGCTTTCTGAGAAACTTCTTTCTGATCTGTGAGTTCATCTCACAGAGTTACAAACTCTGCCTCAAGAAGCAGTTTGCTAACACTCTCTTCGTGGAATCTGCAAAGTGATATTTGGGAGTCTATTGGGGCCCATGTTGATAAAGCAAATATCCTCACATAATAACTAAAGAGAAGCTTTCTGAGAAACTGCATTGCCATGTGTGAATGCAACTCCCAGAGTTACACGTTTCTCTTCATTGATCAGTTTGTTAGCACAGTTTTCTGGAAATCTGCAATTAGATACTTCATAGCGCAATGAACATTACAGTGACAAAGGAAATAACCACAGATGAAAACTAGAAAGAAGCTTTCTTAGAAACTTCTTGGTGATGTGTGAATTCATCTCACAGAGTTACACTTATGTTTCGTGGAGCATTCCATTAACACTGTCTTTGGGGAAACTGAGAAGGGCTTCTTTGGATCACATTGAGGCCTACGCTGATAAAGGAAATTTCATCCGTTCAAAACGTGAAAGAAGCTTTCTGAGAAACTTCTTTCTGATCTGTGAGTTCTTCTCACAGAGTTACAAACTCTGCCTCAAGAAGCAGTTTGCTAACACTCTCTTCGTGGAATCTGCAAAGTGATATTTGGGAGTCTATTGGGGCCCATGTTGATAAAGCAAATATCCTCACATAATAACTAAAGAGAAGCTTTCTGAGAAACTGCATTGCCATGTGTGAATGCAACTCACAGAGTTACACGTTTCTCTTCATTGATCAGTTTGTTAGCACAGTTTTCTGGAAATCTGCAATTAGATACTTCATAGCGCAATGAACATTACAGTGACAAAGGAAATAACCACAGATGAAAACTAGAAAGAAGCTTTCTTAGAAACTTCTTGGTGATGTGTGAATTCATCTCACAGAGTTACACATTATGTTTCGTGGAGCAGTCCATTAACACTGTCTTTGGGGAAACTGAGAAGGGCTTCTTGGGATCACATTGAGGCCTACGCTGATAAAGGAAATTTCATCCGTTCAAAACGTGAAAGAAGCTTTCTGAGAAACTTCTTTCTGATCTGTGAGTTCTTCTCACAGAGTTACAAACTCTGCCTCAAGAAGCAGTTTGCTAACACTCTCTTCGTGGAATCTGCAAAGTGATATTTGGGAGTCTATTGGGGCCCATGGTGATAAAGCAAATATCCTCACATAATAACTAAAGAGAAGCTTTCTGAGAAACTGCATTGCCATGTGTGAATGCAACTCCCAGAGTTACACGTTTCTCTTCATTGATCAGTTTGTTAGCACAGTTTTCTGGAAATCTGCAATTAGATACTTCATAGCGCAATGAACATTACAGTGACAAAGGAAATAACCACAGATGAAAACTAGAAAGAAGCTTTCTTAGAAACTTCTTGGTGATGTGTGAATTCATCTCACAGAGTTACACTTATGTTTCGTGGAGCAGTCCATTAACACTGTCTTTGGGGAAACTGAGAAGGGCTTCTTGGGATCACATTGAGGCCTACGCTGATAAAGGAAATTTCATCCGTTCAAAACGTGAAAGAAGCTTTCTGAGAAACTTCTTTCTGATCTGTGAGTTCTTCTCACAGAGTTACAAACTCTGCCTCAAGAAGCAGTTTGCTAACACTCTCTTCGTGGAATCTGCAAAGTGATATTTGGGAGTCTATTGGGGCCCATGGTGATAAAGCAAATATCCTCACATAATAACTAAAGAGAAGCTTTCTGAGAAACTGCATTGCCATGTGTGAATGCAACTCCCAGAGTTACACGTTTCTCTTCATTGATCAGTTTGTTAGCACAGTTTTCTGGAAATCTGCAATTAGATACTTCATAGCGCAATGAACATTACAGTGACAAAGGAAATATCCACAGATGAAAACTAGAAAGAAGCTTTCTTAGAAACTTCTTGGTGATGTGTGAATTCATCTCACAGAGTTACACTTATGTTTCGTGGAGCAGTCCATTAACACTGTCTTTGGGGAAACTGAGAAGGGCTTCTTGGGATCACATTGAGGCCTACGCTGATAAAGGAAATTTCATCCGTTCAAAACGTGAAAGAAGCTTTCTGAGAAACTTCTTTCTGATCTGTGAGTTCTTCTCACAGAGTTACAAACTCTGCCTCAAGAAGCAGTTTGCTAACACTCTCTTCGTGGAATCTGCAAAGTGATATTTGGGAGTCTATTGGGGCCCATGGTGATAAAGCAAATATCCTCACATAATAACTAAAGAGAAGCTTTCTGAGAAACTGCATTGCCATGTGTGAATGCAACTCCCAGAGTTACACGTTTCTCTTCATTGATCAGTTTGTTAGCACAGTTTTCTGGAAATCTGCAATTAGATACTTCATAGCGCAATGAACATTACAGTGACAAAGGAAATAACCACAGATGAAAACTAGAAAGAAGCTTTCTTAGAAACTTCTTGGTGATGTGTGAATTCATCTCACAGAGTTACACTTATGTTTCGTGGAGCAGTCCATTAACACTGTCTTTGGGGAAACTGAGAAGGGCTTCTTGGGATCACATTGAGGCCTACGCTGATAAAGGAAATTTCATCCGTTCAAAACGTGAAAGAAGCTTTCTGAGAAACTTCTTTCTGATCTGTGAGTTCTTCTCACAGAGTTACAAACTCTGCCTCAAGAAGCAGTTTGCTAACACTCTCTTCGTGGAATCTGCAAAGTGATATTTGGGAGTCTATTGGGGCCCATGTTGATAAAGCAAATATCCTCACATAATAACTAAAGAGAAGCTTTCTGAGAAACTGCATTGCCATGTGTGAATGCAACTCCCAGAGTTACACGTTTCTCTTCATTGATCAGTTTGTTAGCACAGTTTTCTGGAAATCTGCAATTAGATACTTCATAGCGCAATGAACATTACAGTGACAAAGGAAATAACCACAGATGAAAACTAGAAAGAAGCTTTCTTAGAAACTTCTTGGTGATGTGTGAATTCATCTCACAGAGTTACACTTATGTTTCGTGGAGCAGTCCATTAACACTGTCTTTGGGGAAACTGAGAAGGGCTTCTTGGATCACATTGAGGCCTACGCTGATAAAGGAAATTTCATCCGTTCAAAACGTGAAAGAAGCTTTCTGAGAAACTTCTTTCTGATCTGTGAGTTCTTCTCACAGAGGTACAAACTCTGCCTCAAGAAGCAGTTTGCTAACACTCTCTTCGTGGAATCTGCAAAGTGATATTTGGGAGTCTATTGGGGCCCATGGTGATAAAGCAAATATCCTCACATAATAACTAAAGAGAAGCTTTCTGAGAAACTGCATTGCCATGTGTGAATGCAACTCCCAGAGTTACACGTTTCTCTTCATTGATCAGTTTGTTAGCACAGTTTTCTGGAAATCTGCAATTAGATACTTCATAGCGCAATGAACATTACAGTGACAAAGGAAATATCCACAGATGAAAACTAGAAAGAAGCTTTCTTAGAAACTTCTTGGTGATGTGTGAATTCATCTCACAGAGTTACACTTATGTTTCGTGGAGCAGTCCATTAACACTGTCTTTGGGGAAACTGAGAAGGGCTTCTTGGGATCACATTGAGGCCTACGCTGATAAAGGAAATTTCATCCGTTCAAAACGTGAAAGAAGCTTTCTGAGAAACTTCTTTCTGATCTGTGAGTTCTTCTCACAGAGTTACAAACTCTGCCTCAAGAAGCAGTTTGCTAACACTCTCTTCGTGGAATCTGCAAAGTGATATTTGGGAGTCTATTGGGGCCCATGTTGATAAAGCAAATATCCTCACATAATAACTAAAGAGAAGCTTTCTGAGAAACTGCATTGCCATGTGTGAATGCAACTCCCAGAGTTACACGTTTCTCTTCATTGATCAGTTTGTAGCACAGTTTTCTGGAAATCTGCAATTAGATACTTCATAGCGCAATGAACATTACAGTGACAAAGGAAATAACCACAGATGAAAACTAGAAGAAGCTTTCTTAGAACCTTCTTGGTGATGTGTGAATTCATCTCACAGAGTTACACTTATGTTTCGTGGAGCAGTCCATTAACACTGTCTTTGGGGAAACTGAGAAGGGCTTCTTTGGATCACATTGAGGCCTACGCTGATAAAGGAAATTTCATCCGTTCAAAACGTGAAAGAAGCTTTCTGAGAAACTTCTTTCTGATCTGTGAGTTCTTCTCACAGAGTTACAAACTCTGCCTCAAGAAGCAGTTTGCTAACACTCTCTTCGTGGAATCTGCAAAGTGATATTTGGAGTCTATTGGGGCCCATGTTGATAAAGCAAATATCCTCACATAATAACTAAAGAGAAGCTTTCTGAGAAACTGCATTGCCATGTGTGAATGCAACTCACAGAGTTACACGTTTCTCTTCATTGATCAGTTTGTTAGCACAGTTTTCTGGAAATCTGCAATTAGATACTTTCATAGCGCAATGAACATTACAGTGACAAGGAAATAACCAACAGATGAAAACTAGAAAGAAGCTTTCTTAGAAACTTCTTGGTGATGTGTGAATTCATCTCACAGAGTTACACTTATGTTTCGTGGAGCAGTCCATTAACACTGTCTTTGGGGGAAACTGAGAAGGGCTTCTTGGGATCACATTGAGGCCTACGCTGATAAAGGAAATTTCATCCGTTCAAAAACGTGAAAGAAGCTTTCTGAGAAACTTCTTTCTGATCTGTGAGTTCTTCTCACAGAGTGTACAAACTCTGCCCTCAAGAAGCAGTTTGCTAACACTCTCTTCGTGGGAATCTGCAAAGTGATATTGGGAGTCTATTGGGGCCCATGTTGATAAAGCAAAATATCTCACATAAAACTAAAGAGAAGCTTTCTGAGAAACTGCATTGCCATGTGTTGATGCAACTCCCAGAGTTACACGTTTCTCTTCATTGATCAGTTTGTTAGCACAGTTTTCTGGAAATCTGCAATTAGATACTTCATAGCGCAATGAACATTACAGTGACAAAGGAAATAACCACAGATGAAAACTAGAAAGAAGCTTTCTTAGAAACTTCTTGGTGATGTGTGAATTCATCTCACAGAGTTACACTTATGTTTCGTGGAGCAGTCCATTAACACTGTCTTTGGGGAAACTGAGAAGGGCTTCTTGGATCACATTGAGGCCTACGCTGATAAAGGAAATTTCATCCGTTCAAAACGTGAAAGAAGCTTTCTGAGAAACTTCTTTCTGATCTGTGAGTTCTTCTCACAGAGTTACAAACTCTGCCTCAAGAAGCAGTTTGCTAACACTCTCTTCGTGGAATCTGCAAAGTGATATTTGGGAGTCTATTGGGGCCCATGGTGATAAAGCAAATATCCTCACATAATAACTAAAGAGAAGCTTTCTGAGAAACTGCATTGCCATGTGTGAATGCAACTCAGAGTTACACGTTTCTCTTCATTGATCAGTTTGTTAGCACAGTTTTCTGGAAATCTGCAATTAGATACTTCATAGCGCAATGAACATTACAGTGACAAAGGAAATATCCACAGATGAAAACTAGAAAGAAGCTTTCTTAGAAACTTCTTGGTGATGTGTGAATGAATTCTCTCACAGAGTTACCTTGTTTCGGAGCAGTCCCTTAACACTGTCTTTGGGGGAAACTGAGAAGGGTTTTGGGTCACATTGAGGCGCTACGCTGATAAAGGAAATTTCATCCGTTCAAAACGTGTGAAAGAAGCTTTCTGAGAAAACTTCTTCTGATCTGTGAGTTCTTCCACAGATGTACAAACTCTGCCTCAAGAAGCAGTTTGCTAACACTTCTTTGTGGAATCTGCAAAGTGATATTTGGGAGTCTATTGGGGCCCATGTGTGATAAAGCAATATCCTCACATATAACTAAAGAGAAGCTTTCTGAGAAACTGCATTGCCTGTGTGAATGCAACTCCAGAGTTACACGTTTCTCTTCATTGATCAGTTTGTTAGCACAGTTTTCTGGAAATCTGCAATTAGATACTTCATAGCGCAATGAACATTACAGTGACCAAGGAAATACCACAGATGAAAACTAGAAAGAAGCTTTCTAGAAAACTTCTTGGTGATGTGTGAATTCATCTCACAGAGTTACACTTATGTTTCGTGGAGCAGTCCATTAACATGTCTTTGGGGAAACTTGAGAAGGCTTCTTGTGGATCACATTGAGGCCTACGTGATAAAGGAAATTTCATCCGTTCACAACGTGAAAGAAGCTTTCTGAGAAACTTCTTTCTGATTGTGAGTTTCTTCTCAAGAGTACAAACTCTGCCTCAAGAAGCAGTTTGCTAACACTCTCTTCGTGGAATCTGCAAAGTGATATTTGGGAGTCTATTGGGGCCATGTTGATAAAGCAAATATCCTCACATAATAACTAAAGAGAAGCTTTCTGAGAAACTGCGACCTTGCCATTGTGTGAATATGCAACTCCCAGAGTTAACGTTTTTTCTCTTCATTGATCAGTTTGTTAGCACAGTTTTCTGGAAATCTGCAATTACGATACTTCATAGCGCAATGAACATTACAGTGACAAAGGAAATAAACCACCGATGAAAACTAGAAAGAAGCTTTCTTAGACAAACTTCTTGGTGATGTGTGAATTCATCTCACAGAGTTACACTTAGTTTCGTGGAGCATTCCATTAACACTGTTTGGGGAAACTGAGAAGGGCTTCTTTGGATCACATTGAGGCCTACGCTGATAAAGGAAATTTCATCCGTTCAAAACGTGTGAAAGAAGCTTTCTGAGAACTTCTTTCTGACTTGTGAGTTCTTCTCACAGAGGTACAAACTCTGCCTCAAGAAGCAGTTTGCTAACACCTCTTCGTGGAATCTGCAAAGTGATATTTGGGAGTCTTTGGGGCCCATGTTGATAAAGCAAATATCCTCATAATAACTAAAGAGAAGCTTTCTGAGAACACTGCATTGCCATGTGTGAATGCAACTCACCGTGTTACACGTTTCTTTATTGATCAGTTTGTTAGCACAGTTTTCTGGATATTTGCAATTAGATACTTCATAGCGCAATGAACATTACAGTGACAAAGGAAAATAACCAAGATGAAAACTAGAAAGAGCTTTCTTAGAAACTTCTTGGTGATGTGTGATTTCATCTCAAGAGTTACACTTGTTCGTGGAGCATGTCCATTAACACTGTCTTTGGGGGAACTGAGAAGGGCTTCTTTTGATCACATTGAGGCCTACGTTGATAAAGGAATTTCATCCGTTCAAAAGTGAAAGAAGCTTTCTGAGAAACTTCTTTCTGATCTGTGAGTTTTCTCCCAGAGGTTACAAAACTCTGCCTCAAGAAGCAAGTTTGCTAACACTCTCTTCGTTGGAATCTGCAAAGTGATATTTTGGGAGTCTATTGGGGCCCCATGGTGATAAAGCAAATATCCTCACATAATAACTAAAGAGAAGCTTTCTGAGAAACTGCATTGCCCATGTGTGAATGCAACTCCCAGAGTTACACGTTTCTCTTCATTGATCAGTTTTTAGCACGTTTTCTGGAAATCTGCAATTAGATACTTCATAGCGCAATGAACATTACAGTGACAAAGGAAATATCCACAGATGAAAACTAGAAAGAAGCTTTTCTAGAAACTTCTTGGTGATGTGTGAATTCATCTCACAGAGTTACACTTATGTTTCGTGAGCAGTCCATAACACTGTCTTTGGGAAACTGAGAAGGGCTTCTTTGGATCACATTAGGCCTACGCTGATAAAGGAAATTTCATCCGTCATTCAAAACGTGAAGAAGCTTTCTGAGAAACTTCTTCTGATCTGTGAGTTCTTCTCACAGAGTTACAAAACTCTGCCTCAAGAAGCAGTTTGCTAACACTCTCTTCGTGGAATCTGCAAAGTGATATTTGGAGTCTATTGGGGCCCATGGTGATAAGCAAATATCCTCACATAATAACTAAAGAGAAGCTTTCTGAGAGAAACTGCATTGCCATGTGTGAATGCAACTCCAGAGTTACACGTTTCTCTTCATGATCAGTTTGTTAGCACAGTTTTCTGGAATCTCGCAATTAGATACTTCATAGCGCAATGAACATTACAGGACAAAGGAAATAACCAGATGAAAACTAGAAGAAGCTTTTTAGAAACTTCTTGGTGATGTGTGAATTCATCTCACAGAGTTACACTTATGTTTCGTGGAGCAGTCCATTAACACTGTCTTTGGGGAAACTGAGAAGGGCTCTTTGGGATCACATTGAGGCCTACGCTGATAAAGGAAATTTCATCCGTTCAAAACGTTGAAAGAAGCTTTCTGAGAGAAACTTTCTTTCTGATCTGTGAGTTCTCTCACAGAGTTACAAACTCTGCCTCAAGAAGCAGTTTGCTAACACTCTCTTCGTCTGTGGAATCTGCAAAGTGATATTGGAGGTCTATTGGGGCCCATGGTGATAAAGCAAAATCCTCACATAATAACTAAAGAGAAGCTTTCTGAGAAACTGCATTGCCATGTGTGAAGCCAACTCCCAGAGTTACAGTTTCTCTTCATGATCAGTTTGTTAGCACAGTTTTCTGGAAATCTGCCAATTAGATACTTCCATAAGCGCAATGAACCATTACAGTGACAAAGGAAATATCCACGATGAAAACTGAACAGAGAAGCTTTCTTAGAAAACTTCTTGGTGATGTGTGAATTCATCTCACAGAGTTACACTATGTTTCGTGGAGCAGTCCATTAACACTGTCTTTGGGGAAACTGTGAGAAGGCTTCTTGGGATCACCTTGAGGCCTACGCTGATAACGGAAATTCATCGTTCAAAAAACGTGAAGAAGCTTTCTGAGAAATTCTTTCGATCTGTGAGTTCTTCTCACAGAGTGCCAAACTCTGCCCAAGAAGAGTTTTGCTAACACTCTCTTCGTGGGAATCTGCAAAGTGATATTTGGGAGTCTATTGGGGGGCCCATGTGATAAAGCAATATCCTCACATAATAACTAAAGAGAAGCTTTCTGAGAAAACTGCATTGCCATGTGTGAATTGCAACTCCAGCGTTACACGTTTCTCTTCATGATCAGTTTGTTAGCACAGTTTTCTGGAAATCGCAATTAGATACTCATAGCCGCAATGAACATTACAGTGACAAAGGAAATAACCACAGATGAAACTAAAGAAAGAAGCTTTCTTAGAAACTTCTTGGTGATGTGTGAATTCATCTCACAGAGTTACACTTATGTTTCGTGGAGCATCCATTAACACTGTCTTTGGGGAAAACTGAGAAGGGCTTCTTTGGAACACATTGAGGCCTCGCTGATAAAGGAATTTCATCCGTTCAAACGGTGAAAGAAGCTTTCTGGAGAAACTTCTTTCTGATCTGTGAGTTCTTCTCACAGAGGTACAAACTCTGCCTCAAGAAGCAGTTTGCTAACACTCTCTTCGTGGAATCTGCAAAGTGATATTTGGGAGTCTATTGGGGCCCATGTGTGATAAACAAATATCCTCACATAATAACTAAAGAGAAGCTTTCTGAGAAAAACTGCATTGCCATGGTGAATGCAACTCCAGAGTTACACGTTTCTCTTCATTGATCAGTTTGTTAGCACAGTTTTCGGGAAATCTGCAATTAGATACTTCATAGCGCAATGAACATCTACAGTGAACAAGGAAATAACCACAGATGAAAACTAGAAAGAAGCCTTCTTAGAAACTTCTTGGTGATGTGTGAATTCATCTCAACAGAGTTACACTATGTTCGTGGAGCAGTTCCATTAACACTGTCTTTGGGGGAAACTGAGAAGGGCTTCTTGGATACACATGAGGCCTACGCTGATAAAGGAAATTTCATCCGTTCAAAACGTGAAAGAAGCTTTCTGAGAAACTTCTTTCTGATCTGTGAGTTCTTCTCACAGAGGTACAAACTCTGCCTCAAGAAGCAGTTTGCAACACTCTCTTCGTGGAATCTGCAAAGTGATATTGGGAGTCTATGGGGCCCATGGTGATAAAGCAAATATCCTCACATAATAACTAAAGAGAAGCTTTCTGAGAAACTGCATGCCATGTGTGAATGCAATCCAGAGTTAACGTTTCTCTTCATGATCCAGTTTGTTAGCACAGTTTTCTGGAAATCTGCAATTAGATACTTCATAGCGAATGAACTTACAGTGACAAAGGAAATAACCACAGATGAAAACTAGAAAGAAGCTTTCTAGAAATTCTTGGTGATGTGTTGAATTCATCTCACGAGTTACACTTATGTTTCGTGGAGCAGTCCATTAACACTGTCTTTGGGGAACGCGAAGGGCTTCTTGGGATCACATTGAGGCCTACGCTGATAAAGGAAATTTCATCCGTTCAAAACGTTGAAAGAAGCTTTCTGAGAGAAACTTCTTTTGATCTGTGAGTTCTTCTCACAGAGGTACAAAATCTGCCTCAAGAAGCAGTTTGCTAACACTCTCTTCGTGGAATCTGCAAAGTGATATTTGGGAGTCTATTGGGGCCCATGGTGATAAAGCAAATATCCTCATCATAATAACAAAGAGAAGCTTTCTGAGAAAACTGCATTGCCATGTGTGAATGCAACTCCCAGAGTTACACGTTTCTCTCGATTGATCAGTTTGTTAGCACACGTTTTCTGGAAATCTGCAATTAGATACTCATAGCGCAATGAACATTACAGTGACAAAGGAAATAACCACAGATGAAAACTAGAAAGAAGCTTTCTTAGAAACTTCTTGGTGAGTGTGAATTCATCTCACAGAGTTACACTTATGTTCGTGGAGCAGTCCATTAACACTGTTCTTTGGGGAAAACTGAGAAGGGCTTCTTTGGGATCACATTGAGGCCTACGCTGATAAAGGAAATTTCATCCGTTCAAAACGTGAAAGAAGCTTTCTGAGAAACTTCTTTCTGATCTGTGAGTTCTTCTCACAGATGGTACAAACTCTGCCTTCAAGAAGCAGTTTGCTAACACTCTCTTCGTGGGAATCTGCAAAGTGATATTTGGGAGTCTATTGGGGCCCATGGTGATAAAGCAAATATCCTCAATAATAACTAAAGAGAAGCTTTCTGAGAAACTGCATTGCCATGTTGGGAATGCAACTCCCAGAGTTACCACGTTTCTCTTCATTGATCAGTTTGTTAGCACAGTTTTCTGGAAATCTGCAATTAGATACTTCATAGCGCAATGAACATTACAGTGACAAAGGAAATAACCACAGAGATTGAAAACTAGAAGAAGCTTTCTGTAGAAACTTTGGTGATGTGTGAATTCATCTCCACAGAGTTACACTTATTTTCGTGGAGCAGTCCATTAACACTGTCTTTGGGGAAAAATGAGAAGGGCCTTCTTGGGATCACATGAGGCCTACGCTGATAAAGGAAATTTCATCCGTTCAAAACGTGAAAGAAGCTTTCTGAGAAACTTCTTTTGATCTGTGAGTTCTTCTCACAGAGTTACAAACTCTGCCTCAAGAAGCAGTTTGCTAACCACTCTCTTCGTGTGAATCTGCAAAGTGATATTGGGAGTCTATTGGGGCCCATGTGATTAAAGCAAATATCCTCCCATAATAATAAAGAGAAGGTTTCTGAGAAACTGCATTGCCTGTGTGAAGCAACTCCAGAGTTACACGTTTCTCTTCATTGATCAGTTTGTTAGCACAGTTTTCTGGAAATCTGCAATTAGATTACTCATAGCGCAATGAACATTACAGTGACAAAGGAAATAAACCCAGATGAAAAACTAGAAAGAAGCCTTCTTAGAAACTTCTTGGTGATGTGTGGAATCATCTCACAGAGTTACACTTATGTTTCGTGGAGCAGTCCATAAACACTGTCTTTGGGAGGGAAACTGAGAAGGGCTCTTTGGATCACATTGAGGCCTACGCTGATAAAGGAAATTTCATCCGTTCAAAACGTGAAAAAGAAGCTTTTGAGAAACTTCTTTCTGATCTGTGAGTTCTTCTCACGAGTACAAACTCTGCCTCAGAAGCAGTTGCTAACACTCTCTTCGTGGAATCTGCAAAGTGATATTTGGGAGGAGTCTATGGGGCCCATGGTGATAAAGCAAATATCCTCACATATACTACTAAAGAGAAGCTTTCTGAGAAACTGCATTGCCTGTGTGAATGCAACTCCAGAGTTACACGTTTCTCTTCATTGATCAGTTTGTTAGCACAGTTTTCTGGAAATTCTGCTATGATACTTTCATGCGCAATGAACATTACAGTGACAAAGGAAATAACACGATGTGAAAACTAGAAAGAAGCTTTCTTAGAAACTTCTTGGTGATGTGTGAATTCATCTACAGAGCGTTACACTTATGTTTCGTGGAGCAGTCCATTAACCACTGTCTTTTGGGGAAATGAGAAGGGCTTCTTGGATCACATTGAGGCTACGCTGATAAAGGAAATTTCATCCGTTCACAAAACGTGAAAGAAGCTTCTGACGAACACTTTCTGATTGTGAGTTCTTCTCACAGAGGTTACAAACTCTGCCTCAAGAAGCAGTTTGCTAACACTCTCTTCGTGGATCTGCAAAGGTTATTTGGGAGTCTATTGGGGCCCATGGTGATAAAGCAAATATTCCTCACATAATAACTAAAGAAGGAAGCTTTTGAGAAACTGCATTGCCATGTGTGAATGCAACTCCCAGAGTTACACGTTTCTCTTCATTGATCAGTTTGTTAGCACAGTTTTTCTGGAAATCTGCAATTAGATACTCATAGCGCAATGAACATTACAGTGACAAAGGAAATAATCCACAGATGAAAAAACTAGAAAGAAGCTTTCTTAGAAATTCTTGGTGATGTGTGAATTCATCTCACAAGTTACACTTATGTTCGTGGAGCAGTCCATTAACACTGTCTTTGGGGAACTGAGAAGGGCTTCTTGGGATCACATTGAGGCCTACGCTGATAAAGGAAATTTCATCCGTTCAAAACGTGAAGAAGCTTTCTGAGAAACTTCTTTCTGATCTGTGATTCTTCTCACCGAGGTACAAACTCTGCCTCAAGAAGCAGTTGCTAACACTCTCTTCGTGGAATCTGCAAAGTGTGATATTTGGGAGTCTATGGGGCCCCATTGATAAAGCAAATATCCTCACATAATAACTAAAGAGAAGCTTTCTGGCAGAAACTGCATTGCCATGTGGTGAATGCAACTCCAGAGTTACACGTTTCTCTTCATTGATCAGTTTGTTAGCACCAGTTTTCTGGACATCTGCAATTAGATACTTATAGCGCACATGAACATTACAGTGACAAAGGAAATAACCACAGATGATGAAAACTAGAAAGAAGCTTTCTTAGAAACTTCTTGGTGATGTGTGAATTCATCTCACAGAGTTACACTTATGTTTCGTGGGAGCAGTCCATTAACACTGTCTTTGGGGAAACTGAGAAGGGCTTCTTGGGATCACATTGAGGCCTACGCTGATAAAGGAAATTTCATCCGTTCAAAACGTGAAAGAGCTTTCTGAGAAAACTTCTTCTGATCTGTGAGTTCTCTCACAGATGGTACAAATCTGCCTCAAGAAGCAGTTTTGCTAAACACTCTCTTCGTGGAATCTGCAAAGTGATATTGGGAGCTATTGGGGCCCATGTGTGTAAAGCAAATATCCTCACATAATAACTAAAGAGAAGCTTTCTGAGAAACTGCATTGCCATGTGTGAATGCAACTCCAGAGTTACACGTTTCTCTTCATTGATCAGTTTGTTAGCACAGTTTTCTGGAAATCTGCAATTAGATACTTCATTGCGCAATGAACATTCAGTGACAAAGGAAATAACCACAGATGAAAACTAGAAAGAAGCTTTCTTAGAAACTTCTTGGTGATGTGTGAATTCATCTCACAGAGTACACTTATGTTTCGTGGAGCAGTCCATTAACACTGATTTGGGGAAAACTGAGAAGGGCTTCTTGGGATCACATTGAGGCCTACGCTGATAAGGAAATTTCATCCGTTCAAAACGTGAAAGAAGCTTTCTGAGAAAACTTCTTTCTGATCTGTGAGTTTCTTCTCACAGAGTTACAAAACTCTGCCTCAAGAAGCAGTTTGCTACACTCTCTTCGTGGAATCTGCAAAGTGATATTTGGGAGTCTATTGGGGCCCATGGTGATTAAAGCAAATATCCTCACATAATAAACTAAAGAGCAAGCTTTCTGAGAAAACTGCATTGCCATGTGTGAATGCAACTCCAGAGTTACACGTTTCTCTTCTTGATCAGTTTGTTAGCACGTTTTCTGGAAATCTGCAATTAGATACTTCATAGCGCAATGAACATTACATGTGACAAAGGAAAATCCACAGATGAAACTTCAAAGAAAGCTTTTTAGAAACTTTTGGTGATGTGTGAATTCATCTCACAGAGTTTACACTTATGTTTCGTGGAGCATGCCATTAAAACACTGTCTTTGGGGAGGAAACTGAGAAGGGCTTCTGGGCGTCACATTGGAGGGCGCGATAAAGGAAATTCATCCGTTCAAACCGTGAATGTGAAAGAAGCTTTTCTGAGAAACTTCTTCGGATCTGGAGTCTTTCTCACGAGGGGGTAACAAATCTTCTGCCTCTCACGAAAAGAAGCAGTTTGCTATAAATACAACTCTTCTTCGTGGGAATCTTGCAAGTGTGAGAGGGTTGGAGCTAGGGGTGCCTTCAGGGGGAGAATAATGCAAATAGCTCTCACCATACGAACTTCAATTTGCGCAGATTTCTGAGAAACGCATTGCCATGGGTGAATGCATATGAAAATAAAAGAGTACACGTTGCTCCTTTATGACAGTTTGTTAGCACAGTTTCTGGAAATCTGCAATTAGATTACTTCATAGCGCATATGAACATTACAGAGACAAAGGAAATAACACCGATGAGAAAACTAGAAAGAAGCTTTTCTTTTAGAAACTTCTTTTGGATGTGTTGAATAATATGCATCTCAAAGGTTACACTTATGTTTCGTGGATGTGGCGCAGGTTCCAATTAACACTGCTTCGGGGAAACTGAGACGGCGCTTATTGGGATCACATTGAGGCCTACTCTGATTAAAGGAAATTTCATCGTCTCAAAACGGGTTTAAAGAATGCTTTCTGAGACCTTCTTTCTTATCTGTGAGTTATTCTCCACAGAGGTACCAAAACTCTGCCTCACAGGAAGCATTTTGACTAACAATCTCTTCGTGGAATCTGCAAGTGATCTGTGGGAGTCTATGTGGGGCCCAGTTGCTAACGCCAAATTCCTCACATCATAATCAAAGCGAACGCTTTCGAGAAAACTGCATTGATTGTTGAAATTCCACCTCCAGAGTACACGTTTCTTTCCTTGATCAGTGTTAGCACAGCTTTCTGGAAATCTGCAATAGATACCTATTGCGCAATGACATACAGCGCCCAAAGGAACTAAACA
>NC_044559.1:55670293-55706876 GCF_007565055.1 Rhinopithecus roxellana | reverse complement strand
AGAAAGAAGCTTTCTTAGAAACTTCTTGGTGATGTGTGAATTCATCTCACAGAGTTACACTTATGTTTCGTGGAGCAGTCCATTAACACTGTCTTTGAGGAATCTGAGAAGGGCTTCTTTGGATCACATTGAGGCCTACGCTGATAAAGGAAATTTCATCCGTTCAAAACGTGAAAGAAGCTTTCTGAGAAACTTCTTTCTGATCTGTGAGTTCATCTCACAGAGTTACAACCTCTGCCTCAAGAAGCAGTTTGCTAACACTCTTTTCGTGGAATCTGCAAAGTGATATTTGGGAGCCTATTGGGGCCCCTGGGGATAAAGCAAATATCCTCACATAAATAACTAAAGAGAAGCTTTCTGAGTAAACTGCATTGCCAGGTTGGAAATGCACCTCACAGAGTTAAACGTTTCTCCTCATTGATCAGTTTGTTAGCAGCAGTTGTGCTGATATCTGCAAGTAGATACTTCCTAGCAGCAATGAAATATTACAGTGACCAAAGGACAATGACACATGATTGAAAACTAGGAAGAAAGCTGTGCTTAGAAACTTCTTGGTGATGTGTGAATTCATCTCACGAGTTACCTTAGGGTTTCGTGAGCAGTCCAGTAACACACTTTCTTATTGGGGAAACTGAGAAGGGGCTTCTTTGGAATCACATTGAGGCCTACGCTGATAAAGTATATTCATCCGGTCAAACGTGAAAGAAGCCTTTCTGAGAAACTTCTTTGCTGATCTGTGAGTTTCATCTCACAGAGTTACAAACTCTGCCTCAAGAAGCAGTTGTCCTAACGCTCTTTTCGTGGAATCTGCAAAGTGATATTTGGGAGTCTATTGGAGCCCATGGTGATAAAGCAAATATCCTCACATAATAACTAAAGAGAAGCTTTCTGAGAAACTGCATTGCCATGTGTGAATGCAACTCACAGAGTTACACGTTTCTCTTCAGTGATCAGTTTGTTAGCACAGTTTTCTGGAAATCTGCAATTAGATACTTCATAGCGCAATGAACATTACAGTGACAAAGGAAATATCCACAGATGAAAACTAGAAAGAAGCTTTCTTAGAAACTTCTTGGTGATGTGTGAATTCATCTCACAGAGTTACACTTATGTTTCGTGGAGCAGTCCATTAACACTGTCTTTGAGGAATCTGAGAAGGGCTTCTTTGGATCACATTGAGGCCTACGCTGATAAAGGAAATTTCATCCGTTCAAAACGTGAAAGAAGCTTTCTGAGAAACTTCTTTCTGATCTGTGAGTTCATCTCACAGAGTTACAACTCTGCCTCAAGAAGCAGTTTGCTAACACTCTTTTCGTGGAATCTGCAAAGTGATATTTGGGAGTCTATTGGGAGCCCATGGTGATAAAGCAAATATCCTCACATAATAACTAAAGAGAAGCTTTCTGAGAAACTGCATTGCCATGTGTGAATGCAACTCACAGAGTTACACGTTTCTCTTCAGTGATCAGTTTGTTAGCACAGTTTTCTGGAAATCTGCAATTAGATACTTCATAGCGCAATGAACATTACAGTGACAAAGGAAATATCCACAGATGAAAACTAGAAAGAAGCTTTCTTAGAAACTTCTTGGTGATGTGTGAATTCATCTCACAGAGTTACACTTATGTTTCGTGGAGCAGTCCATTAACACTGTCTTTGGGGAAACTGAGAAGGGCTTCTTTGGATCACATTGAGGCCTACGCTGATAAAGGAAATTTCATCCGTTCAAAACGTGAAAGAAGCTTTCTGAGAAACTTCTTTCTGATCTGTGAGTTCATCTCACAGAGTTACAACCTCTGCCTCAAGAAGCAGTTTGCTAACACTCTTTTCGTGGAATCTGCAAAGTGATATTTGGGAGTCTATTGGGGCCCATGGTGATAAAGCAAATATCCTCACATAATAACTAAAGAGAAGCTTTCTGAGAAACTGCATTGCCATGTGTGAATGCAACTCACAGAGTTACACGTTTCTCTTCAGTGATCAGTTTGTTAGCACAGTTTTCTGGAAATCTGCAATTAGATACTTCATAGCGCAATGAACATTACAGTGACAAAGGAAATATCCACAGATGAAAACTAGAAAGAAGCTTTCTTAGAAACTTCTTGGTGATGTGTGAATTCATCTCACAGAGTTACACTTATGTTTCGTGGAGCAGTCCATTAACACTGTCTTTGAGGAATCTGAGAAGGGCTTCTTTGGATCACATTGAGGCCTACGCTGATAAAGGAAATTTCATCCGTTCAAAACGTGAAAGAAGCTTTCTGAGAAACTTCTTTCTGATCTGTGAGTTCATCTCACAGAGTTACAACCTCTGCCTCAAGAAGCAGTTTGCTAACACTCTTTTCGTGGAATCTGCAAAGTGATATTTGGGAGTCTATTGGGGCCCATGGTGATAAAGCAAATATCCTCACATAATAACTAAAGAGAAGCTTTCTGAGAAACTGCATTGCCATGTGTGAATGCAACTCACAGAGTTACACGTTTCTCTTCAGTGATCAGTTTGTTAGCACAGTTTTCTGGAAATCTGCAATTAGATACTTCATAGCGCAATGAACATTACAGTGACAAAGGAAATATCCACAGATGAAAACTAGAAAGAAGCTTTCTTAGAAACTTCTTGGTGATGTGTGAATTCATCTCACAGAGTTACACTTATGTTTCGTGGAGCAGTCCATTAACACTGTCTTTGGGAAACTGAGAAGGGCTTCTTTGGATCACATTGAGGCCTACGCTGATAAAGGAAATTTCATCCGTTCAAAACGTGAAAGAAGCTTTCTGAGAAACTTCTTTCTGATCTGTGAGTTCATCTCACAGAGTTACAACCTCTGCCTCAAGAAGCAGTTTGCTAACACTCTTTTCGTGGAATCTGCAAAGTGATATTTGGGAGTCTATTGGAGCCCATGGTGATAAAGCAAATATCCTCACATAATAACTAAAGAGAAGCTTTCTGAGAAACTGCATTGCCATGTGTGAATGCAACTCACAGAGTTACACGTTTCTCTTCAGTGATCAGTTTGTTAGCACAGTTTTCTGGAAATCTGCAATTAGATACTTCATAGCGCAATGAACATTACAGTGACAAAGGAAATATCCACAGATGAAAACTAGAAAGAAGCTTTCTTAGAAACTTCTTGGTGATGTGTGAATTCATCTCACAGAGTTACACTTATGTTTCGTGGAGCAGTCCATTAACACTGTCTTTGGGGAAACTGAGAAGGGCTTCTTTGGATCACATTGAGGCCTACGCTGATAAAGGAAATTTCATCCGTTCAAAACGTGAAAGAAGCTTTCTGAGAAACTTCTTTCTGATCTGTGAGTTCATCTCACAGAGTTACAACCTCTGCCTCAAGAAGCAGTTTGCTAACACTCTTTTCGTGGAATCTGCAAAGTGATATTTGGGAGTCTATTGGAGCCCATGGTGATAAAGCAAATATCCTCACATAATAACTAAAGAGAAGCTTTCTGAGAAACTGCATTGCCATGTGTGAATGCAACTCACAGAGTTACACGTTTCTCTTCAGTGATCAGTTTGTTAGCACAGTTTTCTGGAAATCTGCAATTAGATACTTCATAGCGCAATGAACATTACAGTGACAAAGGAAATATCCACAGATGAAAACTAGAAAGAAGCTTTCTTAGAAACTTCTTGGTGATGTGTGAATTCATCTCACAGAGTTACACTTATGTTTCGTGGAGCAGTCCATTAACACTGTCTTTGGGGAAACTGAGAAGGGCTTCTTTGGATCACATTGAGGCCTACGCTGATAAAGGAAATTTCATCCGTTCAAAACGTGAAAGAAGCTTTCTGAGAAACTTCTTTCTGATCTGTGAGTTCATCTCACAGAGTTACAACCTCTGCCTCAAGAAGCAGTTTGCTAACACTCTTTTCGTGGAATCTGCAAAGTGATATTTGGGAGTCTATTGGAGCCCATGGTGATAAAGCAAATATCCTCACATAATAACTAAAGAGAAGCTTTCTGAGAAACTGCATTGCCATGTGTGAATGCAACTCACAGAGTTACACGTTTCTCTTCAGTGATCAGTTTGTTAGCACAGTTTTCTGGAAATCTGCAATTAGATACTTCATAGCGCAATGAACATTACAGTGACAAAGGAAATATCCACAGATGAAAACTAGAAAGAAGCTTTCTTAGAAACTTCTTGGTGATGTGTGAATTCATCTCACAGAGTTACACTTATGTTTCGTGGAGCAGTCCATTAACACTGTCTTTGGGGAAACTGAGAAGGGCTTCTTTGGATCACATTGAGGCCTACGCTGATAAAGGAAATTTCATCCGTTCAAAACGTGAAAGAAGCTTTCTGAGAAACTTCTTTCTGATCTGTGAGTTCATCTCACAGAGTTACAACCTCTGCCTCAAGAAGCAGTTTGCTAACACTCTTTTCGTGGAATCTGCAAAGTGATATTTGGGAGTCTATTGGAGCCCATGGTGATAAAGCAAATATCCTCACATAATAACTAAAGAGAAGCTTTCTGAGAAACTGCATTGCCATGTGTGAATGCAACTCACAGAGTTACACGTTTCTCTTCAGTGATCAGTTTGTTAGCACAGTTTTCTGGAAATCTGCAATTAGATACTTCATAGCGCAATGAACATTACAGTGACAAAGGAAATATCCACAGATGAAAACTAGAAAGAAGCTTTCTTAGAAACTTCTTGGTGATGTGTGAATTCATCTCACAGAGTTACACTTATGTTTCGTGGAGCAGTCCATTAACACTGTCTTTGAGGAATCTGAGAAGGGCTTCTTTGGATCACATTGAGGCCTACGCTGATAAAGGAAATTTCATCCGTTCAAAACGTGAAAGAAGCTTTCTGAGAAACTTCTTTCTGATCTGTGAGTTCATCTCACAGAGTTACAACCTCTGCCTCAAGAAGCAGTTTGCTAACACTCTTTTCGTGGAATCTGCAAAGTGATATTTGGGAGTCTATTGGAGCCCATGGTGATAAAGGAAATATCCTCACATAATAACTAAAGAGAAGCTTTCTGAGAAACTGCATTGCCATGTGTGAATGCAACTCACAGAGTTACACGTTTCTCTTCAGTGATCAGTTTGTTAGCACAGTTTTCTGGAAATCTGCAATTAGATACTTCATAGCGCAATGAACATTACAGTGACAAAGGAAATATCCACAGATGAAAACTAGAAAGAAGCTTTCTTAGAAACTTCTTGGTGATGTGTGAATTCATCTCACAGAGTTACACTTATGTTTCGTGGAGCAGTCCATTAACACTGTCTTTGGGGAAACTGAGAAGGGCTTCTTTGGATCACATTGAGGCCTACGCTGATAAAGGAAATTTCATCCGTTCAAAACGTGAAAGAAGCTTTCTGAGAAACTTCTTTCTGATCTGTGAGTTCATCTCACAGAGTTACAACCTCTGCCTCAAGAAGCAGTTTGCTAACACTCTTTTCGTGGAATCTGCAAAGTGATATTTGGGAGTCTATTGGAGCCCATGGTGATAAAGCAAATATCCTCACATAATAACTAAAGAGAAGCTTTCTGAGAAACTGCATTGCCATGTGTGAATGCAACTCACAGAGTTACACGTTTCTCTTCAGTGATCAGTTTGTTAGCACAGTTTTCTGGAAATCTGCAATTAGATACTTCATAGCGCAATGAACATTACAGTGACAAAGGAAATATCCACAGATGAAAACTAGAAAGAAGCTTTCTTAGAAACTTCTTGGTGATGTGTGAATTCATCTCACAGAGTTACACTTATGTTTCGTGGAGCAGTCCATTAACACTGTCTTTGGGGAAACTGAGAAGGGCTTCTTTGGATCACATTGAGGCCTACGCTGATAAAGGAAATTTCATCCGTTCAAAACGTGAAAGAAGCTTTCTGAGAAACTTCTTTCTGATCTGTGAGTTCATCTCACAGAGTTACAACCTCTGCCTCAAGAAGCAGTTTGCTAACACTCTTTTCGTGGAATCTGCAAAGTGATATTTGGGAGTCTATTGGAGCCCATGGTGATAAAGCAAATATCCTCACATAATAACTAAAGAGAAGCTTTCTGAGAAACTGCATTGCCATGTGTGAATGCAACTCACAGAGTTACACGTTTCTCTTCAGTGATCAGTTTGTTAGCACAGTTTTCTGGAAATCTGCAATTAGATACTTCATAGCGCAATGAACATTACAGTGACAAAGGAAATATCCACAGATGAAAACTAGAAAGAAGCTTTCTTAGAAACTTCTTGGTGATGTGTGAATTCATCTCACAGAGTTACACTTATGTTTCGTGGAGCAGTCCATTAACACTGTCTTTGAGGAATCTGAGAAGGGCTTCTTTGGATCACATTGAGGCCTACGCTGATAAAGGAAATTTCATCCGTTCAAAACGTGAAAGAAGCTTTCTGAGAAACTTCTTTCTGATCTGTGAGTTCATCTCACAGAGTTACAACCTCTGCCTCAAGAAGCAGTTTGCTAACACTCTTTTCGTGGAATCTGCAAAGTGATATTTGGGAGTCTATTGGGGCCCATGGTGATAAAGCAAATATCCTCACATAATAACTAAAGAGAAGCTTTCTGAGAAACTGCATTGCCATGTGTGAATGCAACTCACAGAGTTACACGTTTCTCTTCAGTGATCAGTTTGTTAGCACAGTTTTCTGGAAATCTGCAATTAGATACTTCATAGCGCAATGAACATTACAGTGACAAAGGAAATATCCACAGATGAAAACTAGAAAGAAGCTTTCTTAGAAACTTCTTGGTGATGTGTGAATTCATCTCACAGAGTTACACTTATGTTTCGTGGAGCAGTCCATTAACACTGTCTTTGGGGAAACTGAGAAGGGCTTCTTTGGATCACATTGAGGCCTACGCTGATAAAGGAAATTTCATCCGTTCAAAACGTGAAAGAAGCTTTCTGAGAAACTTCTTTCTGATCTGTGAGTTCATCTCACAGAGTTACAACCTCTGCCTCAAGAAGCAGTTTGCTAACACTCTTTTCGTGGAATCTGCAAAGTGATATTTGGGAGTCTATTGGAGCCCATGGTGATAAAGCAAATATCCTCACATAATAACTAAAGAGAAGCTTTCTGAGAAACTGCATTGCCATGTGTGAATGCAACTCACAGAGTTACACGTTTCTCTTCAGTGATCAGTTTGTTAGCACAGTTTTCTGGAAATCTGCAATTAGATACTTCATAGCGCAATGAACATTACAGTGACAAAGGAAATATCCACAGATGAAAACTAGAAAGAAGCTTTCTTAGAAACTTCTTGGTGATGTGTGAATTCATCTCACAGAGTTACACTTATGTTTCGTGGAGCAGTCCATTAACACTGTCTTTGAGGAATCTGAGAAGGGCTTCTTTGGATCACATTGAGGCCTACGCTGATAAAGGAAATTTCATCCTTTCAAAACGTGAAAGAAGCTTTCTGAGAAAGTTCTTTCTGATCTGTGAGTTCATCTCACAGAGTTACAACCTCTGCCTCAAGAAGCAGTTTGCTAACACTCTTTTCGTGGAATCTGCAAAGTGATATTTGGGAGTCTATTGGAGCCCATGGTGATAAAGCCAATATCCTCACATAATAACTAAAGAGAAGCTTTCTGAGAAACTGCATTGCCATGTGTGAATGCAACTCACAGAGTTACACGTTTCTCTTCAGTGATCAGTTTGTTAGCACAGTTTTCTGGAAATCTGCAATTATATAATTCATAGCGCAATGAATTTTACAGTGACAAAGGAAATATCCACAGATGAAAACTAGAAAGAAGCTTTCTTAGAAACTTCTTGGTGATGTGTGAATTCATCTCACAGAGTTACACTTATGTTTCGTGGAGCAGTCCATTAACACTGTCTTTGGGGAAACTGAGAAGGGCTTCTTTGGATCACATTGAGGCCTACGCTGATAAAGGAAATTTCATCCGTTCAAAACGTGAAAGAAGCTTTCTGAGAAACTTCTTTCTGATCTGTGAGTTCATCTCACAGAGTTACAACCTCTGCCTCAAGAAGCAGTTTGCTAACACTCTTTTCGTGGAATCTGCAAAGTGATATTTGGGAGTCTATTGGAGCCCATGGTGATAAAGCAAATATCCTCACATAATAACTAAAGAGAAGCTTTCTGAGAAACTGCATTGCCATGTGTGAATGCAACTCACAGAGTTACACGTTTCTCTTCAGTGATCAGTTTGTTAGCACAGTTTTCTGGAAATCTGCAATTAGATACTTCATAGCGCAATGAACATTACAGTGACAAAGGAAATATCCACAGATGAAAACTAGAAAGAAGCTTTCTTAGAAACTTCTTGGTGATGTGTGAATTCATCTCACAGAGTTACACTTATGTTTCGTGGAGCAGTCCATTAACACTGTCTTTGAGGAATCTGAGAAGGGCTTCTTTGGATCACATTGAGGCCTACGCTGATAAAGGAAATTTCATCCGTTCAAAACGTGAAAGAAGCTTTCTGAGAAACTTCTTTCTGATCTGTGAGTTCATCTCACAGAGTTACAACCTCTGCCTCAAGAAGCAGTTTGCTAACACTCTTTTCGTGGAATCTGCAAAGTGATATTTGGGAGTCTATTGGAGCCCATGGTGATAAAGCAAATATCCTCACATAATAACTAAAGAGAAGCTTTCTGAGAAACTGCATTGCCATGTGTGAATGCAACTCACAGAGTTACACGTTTCTCTTCAGTGATCAGTTTGTTAGCACAGTTTTCTGGAAATCTGCAATTAGATACTTCATAGCGCAATGAACATTACAGTGACAAAGGAAATATCCACAGATGAAAACTAGAAAGAAGCTTTCTTAGAAACTTCTTGGTGATGTGTGAATTCATCTCACAGAGTTACACTTATGTTTCGTGGAGCAGTCCATTAACACTGTCTTTGAGGAAACTGAGAAGGGCTTCTTTGGATCACATTGAGGCCTACGCTGATAAAGGAAATTTCATCCGTTCAAAACGTGAAAGAAGCTTTCTGAGAAACTTCTTTCTGATCTGTGAGTTCATCTCACAGAGTTACAACCTCTGCCTCAAGAAGCAGTTTGCTAACACTCTTTTCGTGGAATCTGCAAAGTGATATTTGGGAGTCTATTGGAGCCCATGGTGATAAAGCAAATATCCTCACATAATAACTAAAGAGAAGCTTTCTGAGAAACTGCATTGCCATGTGTGAATGCAACTCACAGAGTTACACGTTTCTCTTCAGTGATCAGTTTGTTAGCACAGTTTTCTGGAAATCTGCAATTAGATACTTCATAGCGCAATGAACATTACAGTGACAAAGGAAATATCCACAGATGAAAACTAGAAAGAAGCTTTCTTAGAAACTTCTTGGTGATGTGTGAATTCATCTCACAGAGTTACACTTATGTTTCGTGGAGCAGTCCATTAACACTGTCTTTGGGGAAACTGAGAAGGGCTTCTTTGGATCACATTGAGGCCTACGCTGATAAAGGAAATTTCATCCGTTCAAAACGTGAAAGAAGCTTTCTGAGAAACTTCTTTCTGATCTGTGAGTTCATCTCACAGAGTTACAACCTCTGCCTCAAGAAGCAGTTTGCTAACACTCTTTTCGTGGAATCTGCAAAGTGATATTTGGGAGTCTATTGGAGCCCATGGTGATAAAGCAAATATCCTCACATAATAACTAAAGAGAAGCTTTCTGAGAAACTGCATTGCCATGTGTGAATGCAACTCACAGAGTTACACGTTTCTCTTCAGTGATCAGTTTGTTAGCACAGTTTTCTGGAAATCTGCAATTAGATACTTCATAGCGCAATGAACATTACAGTGACAAAGGAAATATCCACAGATGAAAACTAGAAAGAAGCTTTCTTAGAAACTTCTTGGTGATGTGTGAATTCATCTCACAGAGTTACACTTATGTTTCGTGGAGCAGTCCATTAACACTGTCTTTGGGGAAACTGAGAAGGGCTTCTTTGGATCACATTGAGGCCTACGCTGATAAAGGAAATTTCATCCGTTCAAAACGTGAAAGAAGCTTTCTGAGAAACTTCTTTCTGATCTGTGAGTTCATCTCACAGAGTTACAACCTCTGCCTCAAGAAGCAGTTTGCTAACACTCTTTTCGTGGAATCTGCAAAGTGATATTTGGGAGTCTATTGGGGCCCATGGTGATAAAGCAAATATCCTCACATAATAACTAAAGAGAAGCTTTCTGAGAAACTGCATTGCCATGTGTGAATGCAACTCACAGAGTTACACGTTTCTCTTCAGTGATCAGTTTGTTAGCACAGTTTTCTGGAAATCTGCAATTAGATACTTCATAGCGCAATGAACATTACAGTGACAAAGGAAATATCCACAGATGAAAACTAGAAAGAAGCTTTCTTAGAAACTTCTTGGTGATGTGTGAATTCATCTCACAGAGTTACACTTATGTTTCGTGGAGCAGTCCATTAACACTGTCTTTGGGGAAACTGAGAAGGGCTTCTTTGGATCACATTGAGGCCTACGCTGATAAAGGAAATTTCATCCGTTCAAAACGTGAAAGAAGCTTTCTGAGAAACTTCTTTCTGATCTGTGAGTTCATCTCACAGAGTTACAACCTCTGCCTCAAGAAGCAGTTTGCTAACACTCTTTTCGTGGAATCTGCAAAGTGATATTTGGGAGTCTATTGGAGCCCATGGTGATAAAGCAAATATCCTCACATAATAACTAAAGAGAAGCTTTCTGAGAAACTGCATTGCCATGTGTGAATGCAACTCACAGAGTTACACGTTTCTCTTCAGTGATCAGTTTGTTAGCACAGTTTTCTGGAAATCTGCAATTAGATACTTCATAGCGCAATGAACATTACAGTGACAAAGGAAATATCCACAGATGAAAACTAGAAAGAAGCTTTCTTAGAAACTTCTTGGTGATGTGTGAATTCATCTCACAGAGTTACACTTATGTTTCGTGGAGCAGTCCATTAACACTGTCTTTGGGGAAACTGAGAAGGGCTTCTTTGGATCACATTGAGGCCTACGCTGATAAAGGAAATTTCATCCGTTCAAAACGTGAAAGAAGCTTTCTGAGAAACTTCTTTCTGATCTGTGAGTTCATCTCACAGAGTTACAACCTCTGCCTCAAGAAGCAGTTTGCTAACACTCTTTTCGTGGAATCTGCAAAGTGATATTTGGGAGTCTATTGGAGCCCATGGTGATAAAGCAAATATCCTCACATAATAACTAAAGAGAAGCTTTCTGAGAAACTGCATTGCCATGTGTGAATGCAACTCACAGAGTTACACGTTTCTCTTCAGTGATCAGTTTGTTAGCACAGTTTTCTGGAAATCTGCAATTAGATACTTCATAGCGCAATGAACATTACAGTGACAAAGGAAATATCCACAGATGAAAACTAGAAAGAAGCTTTCTTAGAAACTTCTTGGTGATGTGTGAATTCATCTCACAGAGTTACACTTATGTTTCGTGGAGCAGTCCATTAACACTGTCTTTGGGGAAACTGAGAAGGGCTTCTTTGGATCACATTGAGGCCTACGCTGATAAAGGAAATTTCATCCGTTCAAAACGTGAAAGAAGCTTTCTGAGAAACTTCTTTCTGATCTGTGAGTTCATCTCACAGAGTTACAACCTCTGCCTCAAGAAGCAGTTTGCTAACACTCTTTTCGTGGAATCTGCAAAGTGATATTTGGGAGTCTATTGGAGCCCATGGTGATAAAGCAAATATCCTCACATAATAACTAAAGAGAAGCTTTCTGAGAAACTGCATTGCCATGTGTGAATGCAACTCACAGAGTTACACGTTTCTCTTCAGTGATCAGTTTGTTAGCACAGTTTTCTGGAAATCTGCAATTAGATACTTCATAGCGCAATGAACATTACAGTGACAAAGGAAATATCCACAGATGAAAACTAGAAAGAAGCTTTCTTAGAAACTTCTTGGTGATGTGTGAATTCATCTCACAGAGTTACACTTATGTTTCGTGGAGCAGTCCATTAACACTGTCTTTGGGGAAACTGAGAAGGGCTTCTTTGGATCACATTGAGGCCTACGCTGATAAAGGAAATTTCATCCGTTCAAAACGTGAAAGAAGCTTTCTGAGAAACTTCTTTCTGATCTGTGAGTTCATCTCACAGAGTTACAACCTCTGCCTCAAGAAGCAGTTTGCTAACACTCTTTTCGTGGAATCTGCAAAGTGATATTTGGGAGTCTATTGGAGCCCATGGTGATAAAGCAAATATCCTCACATAATAACTAAAGAGAAGCTTTCTGAGAAACTGCATTGCCATGTGTGAATGCAACTCACAGAGTTACACGTTTCTCTTCAGTGATCAGTTTGTTAGCACAGTTTTCTGGAAATCTGCAATTAGATACTTCATAGCGCAATGAACATTACAGTGACAAAGGAAATATCCACAGATGAAAACTAGAAAGAAGCTTTCTTAGAAACTTCTTGGTGATGTGTGAATTCATCTCACAGAGTTACACTTATGTTTCGTGGAGCAGTCCATTAACACTGTCTTTGGGGAAACTGAGAAGGGCTTCTTTGGATCACATTGAGGCCTACGCTGATAAAGGAAATTTCATCCGTTCAAAACGTGAAAGAAGCTTTCTGAGAAACTTCTTTCTGATCTGTGAGTTCATCTCACAGAGTTACAACCTCTGCCTCAAGAAGCAGTTTGCTAACACTCTTTTCGTGGAATCTGCAAAGTGATATTTGGGAGTCTATTGGAGCCCATGGTGATAAAGCAAATATCCTCACATAATAACTAAAGAGAAGCTTTCTGAGAAACTGCATTGCCATGTGTGAATGCAACTCACAGAGTTACACGTTTCTCTTCAGTGATCAGTTTGTTAGCACAGTTTTCTGGAAATCTGCAATTAGATACTTCATAGCGCAATGAACATTACAGTGACAAAGGAAATATCCACAGATGAAAACTAGAAAGAAGCTTTCTTAGAAACTTCTTGGTGATGTGTGAATTCATCTCACAGAGTTACACTTATGTTTCGTGGAGCAGTCCATTAACACTGTCTTTGAGGAATCTGAGAAGGGCTTCTTTGGATCACATTGAGGCCTACGCTGATAAAGGAAATTTCATCCGTTCAAAACGTGAAAGAAGCTTTCTGAGAAACTTCTTTCTGATCTGTGAGTTCATCTCACAGAGTTACAACCTCTGCCTCAAGAAGCAGTTTGCTAACACTCTTTTCGTGGAATCTGCAAAGTGATATTTGGGAGTCCTATTGGGGCCCATGGTGATAAAGGAAATATCCTCACATAATAACTAAAGAGAAGCTTTCTGAGAAACTGCATTGCCATGTGTGAATGCAACTCACAGAGTTACACGTTTCTCTTCAGTGATCAGTTTGTTAGCACAGTTTTCTGGAAATCTGCAATTAGATACTTCATAGCGCAATGAACATTACAGTGACAAAGGAAATATCCACAGATGAAAACTAGAAAGAAGCTTTCTTAGAAACTTCTTGGTGATGTGTGAATTCATCTCACAGAGTTACACTTATGTTTCGTGGAGCAGTCCATTAACACTGTCTTTGGGAAACTGAGAAGGGCTTCTTTGGATCACATTGAGGCCTACGCTGATAAAGGAAATTTCATCCGTTCAAAACGTGAAAGAAGCTTTCTGAGAAACTTCTTTCTGATCTGTGAGTTCATCTCACAGAGTTACAACCTCTGCCTCAAGAAGCAGTTTGCTAACACTCTTTTCGTGGAATCTGCAAAGTGATATTTGGGAGTCTATTGGAGCCCATGGTGATAAAGCAAATATCCTCACATAATAACTAAAGAGAAGCTTTCTGAGAAACTGCATTGCCATGTGTGAATGCAACTCACAGAGTTACACGTTTCTCTTCAGTGATCAGTTTGTTAGCACAGTTTTCTGGAAATCTGCAATTAGATACTTCATAGCGCAATGAACATTACAGTGACAAAGGAAATATCCACAGATGAAAACTAGAAAGAAGCTTTCTTAGAAACTTCTTGGTGATGTGTGAATTCATCTCACAGAGTTACACTTATGTTTCGTGGAGCAGTCCATTAACACTGTCTTTGGGGAAACTGAGAAGGGCTTCTTTGGATCACATTGAGGCCTACGCTGATAAAGGAAATTTCATCCGTTCAAAACGTGAAAGAAGCTTTCTGAGAAACTTCTTTCTGATCTGTGAGTTCATCTCACAGAGTTACAAACTCTGCCTCAAGAAGCAGTTTGCTAACACTCTTTTCGTGGAATCTGCAAAGTGATATTTGGGAGTCTATTGGAGCCCATGGTGATAAAGCAAATATCCTCACATAATAACTAAAGAGAAGCTTTCTGAGAAACTGCATTGCCATGTGTGAATGCAACTCACAGAGTTACACGTTTCTCTTCAGTGATCAGTTTGTTAGCACAGTTTTCTGGAAATCTGCAATTAGATACTTCATAGCGCAATGAACATTACAGTGACAAAGGAAATATCCACAGATGAAAACTAGAAAGAAGCTTTCTTAGAAACTTCTTGGTGATGTGTGAATTCATCTCACAGAGTTACACTTATGTTTCGTGGAGCAGTCCATTAACACTGTCTTTGAGGAATCTGAGAAGGGCTTCTTTGGATCACATTGAGGCCTACGCTGATAAAGGAAATTTCATCCGTTCAAAACGTGAAAGAAGCTTTCTGAGAAACTTCTTTCTGATCTGTGAGTTCATCTCACAGAGTTACAACCTCTGCCTCAAGAAGCAGTTTGCTAACACTCTTTTCGTGGAATCTGCAAAGTGATATTTGGGAGCCTATTGGGGCCCATGGTGATAAAGGAATATCCTCACATAATAACTAAAGAGAAGCTTTCTGAGAAACTGCATTGCCATGTGTGAATGCAACTCACAGAGTTACACGTTTCTCTTCAGTGATCAGTTTGTTAGCACAGTTTTCTGGAAATCTGCAATTAGATACTTCATAGCGCAATGAACATTACAGTGACAAAGGAAATATCCACAGATGAAAACTAGAAAGAAGCTTTCTTAGAAACTTCTTGGTGATGTGTGAATTCATCTCACAGAGTTACACTTATGTTTCGTGGAGCAGTCCATTAACACTGTCTTTGTGGAAACTGAGAAGGGCTTCTTTGGATCACATTGAGGCCTACGCTGATAAAGGAAATTTCATCCGTTCAAAACGTGAAAGAAGCTTTCTGAGAAACTTCTTTCTGATCTGTGAGTTCATCTCACAGAGTTACAAACTCTGCCTCAAGAAGCAGTTTGCTAACACTCTTTTCGTGGAATCTGCAAAGTGATATTTGGGAGTCTATTGGAGCCCATGGTGATAAAGCAAATATCCTCACATAATAACTAAAGAGAAGCTTTCTGAGAAACTGCATTTCCATGTGTGAATGCAACTCACAGAGTTACACGTTTCTCTTCATTGATCAGTTTGTTAGCACAGTTTTCTGGAAATCTGCAATTAGATACTTCATAGCGCAATGAACATTACAGTGACAAAGGAAATATCCACAGATGAAAACTAGAAAGAAGCTTTCTTAGAAACTTCTTGGTGATGTGTGAATTCATCTCACAGAGTTACACTTATGTTTCGTGGAGCAGTCCATTAACACTGTCTTTGGGGAAACTGAGAAGGGCTTCTTTGGATCACATTGAGGCCTACGCTGATAAAGGAAATTTCATCCGTTCAAAACGTGAAAGAAGCTTTCTGAGAAACTTCTTTCTGATCTGTGAGTTCATCTCACAGAGTTACAACCTCTGCCTCAAGAAGCAGTTTGCTAACACTCTTTTCGTGGAATCTGCAAAGTGATATTTGGGAGTCTATTGGAGGCCCATGGTGATAAAGCAATATCCTCACATAATAACTAAAGAGAAGCTTTCTGAGAAACTGCATTGCCATGTGTGAATGCAACTCACAGAGTTACACGTTTCTCTTCAGTGATCAGTTTGTTAGCACAGTTTTCTGGAAATCTGCAATTAGATACTTCATAGCGCAATGAACATTACAGTGACAAAGGAAATATCCACAGATGAAAACTAGAAAGAAGCTTTCTTAGAAACTTCTTGGTGATGTGTGAATTCATCTCACAGAGTTACACTTATGTTTCGTGGAGCAGTCCATTAACACTGTCTTTGGGGAAACTGAGAAGGGCTTCTTTGGATCACATTGAGGCCTACGCTGATAAAGGAAATTTCATCCGTTCAAAACGTGAAAGAAGCTTTCTGAGAAACTTCTTTCTGATCTGTGAGTTCATCTCACAGAGTTACAAACTCTGCCTCAAGAAGCAGTTTGCTAACACTCTTTTCGTGGAATCTGCAAAGTGATATTTGGGAGTCTATTGGAGCCCATGGTGATAAAGCAAATATCCTCACATAATAACTAAAGAGAAGCTTTCTGAGAAACTGCATTGCCATGTGTGAATGCAACTCACAGAGTTACACGTTTCTCTTCATTGATCAGTTTGTTAGCACAGTTTTCTGGAAATCTGCAATTAGATACTTCATAGCGCAATGAACATTACAGTGACAAAGGAAATATCCACAGATGAAAACCAGAAAGAAGCTTTCTTAGAAACTTCTTAGTGATGTGTGAATTCATCTCAGAGAGTTACACTTATGTTTCGTGGAGCAGTCCATTAACACTGTCTTTGAGGAATCTGAGAAGGGCTTCTTTGGATCACATTGAGGCCCACGCTGATAAAGGAAATTTCATCCGTTCAAAACGTGAAAGAAGCTTTCTGAGAAATTTCTTTCGGATCTGTGAGTTCATCTCACAGAGTTACAACCTCTGCCTCAAGAAGCAGTTTGCTAACACTCTTTTCTTGGAATCTGCAAAGTGATATTTGGGAGCCTATTGGGGCCCATGGTGAGAAAGGAATTATCCTCTCATAGTAACTAAAGAGAAGCTTTCTGAGAAACTGCATTGCCATGTGTGAATGCAACTCACAGAGTTACACGTTTCTCTTCAGTGATCAGTTTGTTAGCACAGTTTTCTGGAATTCTGCAGTTAGATACTTCATAGCGCAATGAACATTACAGTGACAAAGGAAATATCCACAGATGAAAACTAGAAAGAAGCTTTCTTAGAAACTTCTTGGTGATGTGTGAATTCATCTCACAGAGTTACACTTATGTTTCGTGGAGCAGTCCATTAAGACTGTTTTTGTGGAAACTGAGAAGGGCTTCTTTGGATCACATTGAGGCCTACGCTGATAAAGGAAATTTCATCCGTTCAAAACGTGAAAGAAGCTTTCTGAGAAACTTCTTTCTGATCTGTGAGTTCATCTCACAGAGTTACAAACTCTGTCTCAAGAAGCAGTTTGCTAACACTCTTTTCGTGGAATCTGCGAAGTGATATTTGGGAGTCGATTGGAGCCCATGGTGATAAAGCAAATATCCTCACATAATAACTAAAGAGAATCTTTCTGAGAAACTGCATTTCCATGTGTGAATGCAACTCACAGAGTTACACGTTTCTCTTCATTGATCAGTTTGTTAGCACAGTTTTCTGGAAATCTGCAATTAGATACTTCATAGCGAAATGAACATTACAGTGACAAAGGAAATATCCACAGATGAAAACTAGAAAGAAGCTTTCTTAGAAACTTCTTGGTGATGTGTGAATTCATCTCACAGAGTTACACTTATGTTTCATGGAGCAGTCCATTAACACTGTCTTTGGGGAAACTGAGAAGGGTTTCTTTGGATCACATTGAGGCCTACGCTGATAAAGGAAATTTCATCCGTTCAAAACGTGAAAGAAGCTTTCTGAGAAACTTCTTTCTGATCTGTGAGTTCATCTCACCGAGTTACAACCTCTGCCTCAAGAAGCAGTTTGCTACCACTCTTTTCGTGGAATCTGCAAAGTGATATTTTGGAGTCTATTGAGCCCCATGGTGATAAAGGAATTATCCTCACATAATAACTAAAGAGAAGCTTTCTGAGAAACTGCATTGCCATGTGTGAATGCAACTCACAGAGTTACACGTTTCTCTTCATTGATCAGTTTGTTAGCACAGTTTTCTGGAAATCTGCAATTAGATACTTCATAGCGCAATGAACATTAGAGTGACAAAGGAAATATCCACAGATGAAAACTAGAAAGAAGCTTTCTTAGAAACTTCTTGGTGATGTGTGAATTCATCTCACAGAGTTACACTTATGTTTCGTGGAGCAGTCCATTAACACTGTCTTTGGGGAAACTGAGAAGGGCTTCTTTGGATCACATTGAGGCCTACACTGATAAAGGAAATTTCATCCGTTCAAAACGTGAAAGAAGCTTTCTGAGAAACTTCTTTCTGATCTGTGAGTTCATCTCACAGAGATACAACCTCTGCCTCAAGAAGCAGTTTGCTACCACTCTTTTCGTGGAATCTGCAAAGTGATATTTTGGAGCCTATTGGGGCCCATGGTGATAAAGGAATTATCCTCACATAATAACTAAAGAGAAGCTTTCTGAGAAACTGCATTGACATGTGTGAATGCAACTCACAGAGTTACACGTTTCTATTCAGTGATCAGTTTTTTAGCACAGTTTTCTGGAAATCTGCAATTAGATACTTCATAGCGCAATGAACATTACAGTGACAAAGGAAATATCCACAGATGAAAACTAGAAAGAAGCTTTCTTAGAAACTTCTTGGTGATGTGTGAATTCATCTCACAGAGTTACACTTATGTTTCGTGGAGCAGTCCATTAACACTGTCTTTGGGGAAACTGAGAAGGGCTTCTTTGGATCACATTGAGGCCTACGCTGATAAAGGAAATTTCATCCGTTCAAAACGTGAAAGAAGCTTTCTGAGAAACTTCTTTCTGATCTGTGAGTTCATCTCACAGAGTTACAAACTCTGCCTCAAGAAGCAGTTTGCTAACACTCTTTTTGTGGAATCTGCAAAGTGATATTTGGAAGTCTATTGGAGCCCATGGTGATAAAGCAAATATCCTCACATAATAACTAAAGAGAAGCTTTCTGAGAAACTGCATTGCCATGTGTGAATGCAACTCACAGAGTTACACGTTTCTCTTCATTGATCAGTTTGTTAGCACAATTTTCTGGAAATCTGCAATTAGATACTTCATAGCGCAATGAACATTACAGTGACAAAGGAAATATCCACAGATGAAAACTAGAAAGAAGCTTTCTTAGAAACTTCTTAGTGATGTGTGAATTCATCTCACAGAGTTACACTTATGTTTCGTGGAGCAGTCCATTAACACTGTCTTTGAGGAATCTGAGAATGGCTTCTTTGGATCACATTGAGGCCTACGCTGATAAAGGAAATTTCATCCGTTCAAAACGTGAAAGAAGCTTTCTGAGAAATTTCTTTCGGATCTGTGAGTTCATCTCACAGAGTTACAACCTCTGCCTCAAGAAGCAGTTTGCTAACACTCTTTTCGTGGAATCTGCAAAGTGATATTTGGGAGCCTATTGGGGCCCATGGTGATAAAGCAAATATCCTCACATAATAACTAAAGAGAAGCTTTCTGAGAAACTGCATTGCCATGTGTTAATGCAAATTACAGAGTTACACGTTTCTCTTCATTGATCAGTTTGTTAGCACAGTTTTCTGGAAATCTGCAATTAGATACCTCATAGCGCAATGAACATTACAGTGACAAAGGAAATATCCGCAGATGAAAACTAGAAAGAAGCTTTCTTAGAAACTTCTTGGTGATGTGTGAATTCATCTCACTGAGTTACACTTATGTTTCGTGTAGCAGTCCATTAACACTGTCTTTGAGGTATCTGAGAAGTGCTTCTTTGGATCACATTGAGGCCTACGCTGATAAAGGAAATTTCATCCATTCAAATGTGAAAGAAGCTTTCTGAGAAATTTCTTTCTGATCTGTGAGTTCATCTCACCGAGTTACAACCTCTGCCTCAAGAAGCAGTTTGCTAACACTCTTTTCGTGGAATCTGCAATGTGATATTTGGGAGCCTATTGGGGCCCATGGTGATAAAGGAATTATCCTCACATAATAACTAAAGGGAAGCTTTCTGAGAAACTGCATTGCCATGTGTGAATGCAACTCACAGAGTTACACGTTTCTCTTCAGTGATCAGTTTGTTAGCACAGTTTTCTGGAATTCTGCAGTTAGATACTTCATAGCGCAGTGAACATTACAGTGACAAAGGAAATATCCACAGATGAAAACTAGAAAGAAGCTTTCTTAGAAACTTCTTGGTGATGTGTGAATTCATCTCACAGAGTTACACTTATGTTTCGTGGAGCAGTCCATTTACACTGTCTTTGGGGAAACTGAGAAGGGCTTCTTTGGATCACATTGAGGCCTACGCTGATAAAGGAAATTTCATCCGTTCAAAACGTGAAAGAGCTTTCTGAGAAACTTCTTTCTGATCTGTGAGTTCATCTCACAGAGTTACAAACTCTGCCTCAAGAAGCAGTTTGCTAACACTCTTTTCGTGGAATCTGGAAAGTGATATTTGGGAGTCTATTGGAGCCCATGGTGATGAAGCAAATATCCTCACATAATAACTAAAGAGAAGCTTTCTGAGAAACTGTATTGCCATGTGTTAATGCAACTTACAGAGTTACACGTTTCTCTTCATTGATCAGTTTGTTAGCACAGTTTTCTGGAAATCTCCAATTAGATACTTCATAGCGCAATGAACATTACAGTGACAAAGGAAATATCCACAGATGAAAACTAGAAAGAAGCTTTCTTAGAAACTTCTTGGTGATGTGTGAATTCATCTCATAGAGTTACACTTATGTTTCGTGGAGCAGTCCATTAACACGGTCTTTGAGGAATCTGAGAACGGATTCTTGGGATCGCATTGAGGCCTACGCTGAAAAAGGAAATTTCATCCGTTCAAAACGTGAAAGAAGCTTTCTGAGAAACGTCTCCCTGGTCTGTGAGTTCATCTCACAGACGTATAACTTAGACGTCAGGAAGCAGTTTGCTAACACTCTTTTCGTGGAATCTGGAAAGTGATATTTGGGAGCCCTTAGGGACCCATGGTGAAAAAGGAAATATCCTCACCTAATAACTAGAGAGAAGCTTTCTGAGAGATTCCTTTCTGATGTGTGGCTTCATCACACAGAGTTCCACCCTTCCCTTCTTGGAACAGTTTGCTAACACTGTTGTCATGTATTCTGCAAAGGTATATTTGTTAGCTCATTGAGGGCTATGGTGATAAAGGAAATATCCTCACATAATAACTAAAGAGAAGCTTTCTGAGAAACTGCATTGCCATGTGAAAATGCAACTCACAGAGTTACAAGTTTCTCCTCAGTGATCAGTTTGTTAACACAGTTTTCTCGAAATCTGCAATTAGATACTTCATAGCGCAATGAACATTACGGTGACAAAGATAATATCCACAGATGAAACTAGAAAGAAGCTTTCTTCGGAACTTCTTGGTGATGTGTGAATTCATCTCACAGAGTTACACTTATGTTTCTTGGAGCAGTCCGTTAACACTCTCTTGGAGGAATCTGAGAACGGATTCTTGGGATCGCATTGAGGCCAACGCTGATAAAGGAAATTTCATCCGTTCAAAACGTGAAAGAAGCTTTCTGAGAAACGTCTTTCTGATCTGTGAGTTCATTTCACAGACTTATAACTTAGACTTCAGGAAGCAGTTTGCTAACAGTCATTTTGTGGAATTTGTAAAGTGATATTTGGGAGCCCATAGGAGCCCATGGTTAAAAAGGAAATATACTCACCTAATAACCAGAGGGAAGCATTCTGAGATATTCCTTTCTGATGTATGGCTTCATCACACAGAGTTCCACCCTTCCCTTCTTGGAACAGTTTCCTAACATTGTTGTCGTCGATACTGCAAAGGTATATTTGGGAGCTCAAAGATGGCTACAGTGAAAAAGGAAATATCCTCACATAGTAACTAAAGAGAAGCTCTCTGAGAAACTGCTTTGCCATGTGTGAATGCAACTCACAGAGTTCCACGTTTCTCCTCAGTGATCAGTGTGTTAACACAGTTTTCTGGAAATCTGCAATTAGATACTTCATAGCGCAATGAACCTTACGGTGACAAAGGAAATATCCACAGATGAAAACTGGAAAGCAGCTTTCTTAGAAACTTCTTGGTGTTGTGTGAATTCACCTCATGGAGTTACACTTATGTTTCCTGGAGCAGTGCACTAACACTGTCTTTGAGGAATCTGAGAACGGCTTCTTTGGATCGCATTGAGGCCTACAGTGATAAAGGAAATTTCATCCGTTCAAAACGTGAAAGAAGCTTTCTGAGAAACGTCTTTCTGATCTGTGAGTTCATCTCACAGATTTATAACTTAGACTTCTGGAAGCAGTTTGCTAACACTCTTTTCGTGGAATCTGTAAAGTGATATTTGGGATCCATAGGGGCCCATGGTGAAAGATGAAATATCCTCACCTAATAACTAGAGAGAAACTTTCTGAGAGATTCCTTTCTGATGTGTGGCTTCATCACACAGAGTTCCACCCTTCCCTTCTTGGAACAGTTTGCTAACACTGTTGTCGTGGATTCCGCAAAGTATATTTGGGAGCTCACTGAGGGCTATGGTGAAAAAGGAATTATCCTCACATAATAACTAAAGAGAAGCTTTCTGAGAAACTGCATTGCCATGTGTGAATGCAACTCACAGAGTTACAAGTTTCACCTCAGTGATCAGTTTGTTAACACAGTTTTCTGGAAACCTGCATTTAGATACTTCATAGCGCAATGAACCTTACGGTGACAAAGGAAATATCCACACATGAAATCTCGATAGAAGCTTTCTTAGAAATTTCTTGGAGATGTGTGAATTCATCTCACAGAGTTACACTTATGTTTCGTGGAGCAGTCCACTAACACTGTCTGTGAGGAATCTGAGAATGGCTTCTTTGGAACGCATTGAAGCCTACACTGAAAAGGGAAATTTCATCCGTTCAAAACGTGAAGGAAGCTTTCTGAGAAACTTCTTTCTGATCTGTGAGTTCATCTCACAGAGTTATAACTTAGACTTCAGGAAGCAGTTTGCTAACACTCTTTTCGTGGAATCTGTAAAGTGATATGTGGGAGCCCATAGGGGCCCATGGTGAAAAAGGAAATATCCTCACCTAATAACTAGAGAGAAGCTTTCTGAGAGATTCCTTTCTGATGTGTGGCTTCATCACACAGAGTTCCACCCTTCCTTTCTTGGAACAGTTTGCTAACACTGTTGTCGTGGATTCTGCAAAGGTATATTTGTTAGCTCATTGAGTGCTATGGTGAAAAAGGAAATATCCTCACATAATAACTAAAGAGAAGCTTTCTGAGAAACTGCATTGCCATGTGTGAATGCAACTCACAGAGTTACACGTTTCTCCTCAGTGATCAGTTTGTTAACACAGTTTTCTGGAAATCTGCAATTAGATACTAAATAGCGCAATGAACCTTACGGTGACAAAGGAAATATCCACAGATGAAAACCAGAAAGAAGCTTTCTTAGAAACTTCTTGGTGATGTGTGAATTCATCTCACAAAGTTACACTTATGTTTCTTGGAGCAGTCCATTAACACTGTCTTTGAGGAATCTGAGAACGGCTTCTTTGGAACGCATTGAGGCCTACGATGATAAAGGAAGTTTCTTTCGTTCAAAACGTGAAAGAAGCTTTCTGAGAAACGTCTTTCTGATCTGTGAGTTCATCTCACAGACTTATAACTTAGACTTCAGGAATCAGTTGCTAACACTCTTTTCGTGGAATCTGTAAAGTGATATTTGGGAGCCCATAGGGGTCCATGGTGAAAAAGGAAATATCCTCACCTAATAACTAGAGAGAAGCTTTCTGAGAGATTCCTTTCTGATGTGTGGCTTCATCACACAGAGTTCCACCCTTCCCTTCTTGGAACAGTTTGCTAACACTCTTGTCGTGGATTCTGTAAAGGTATATTTGGGAGCTCATTGAGTGCTATGGTGAAAAAGGAAATATCCTCTCATAATAACTAAAGAGAAGCTTTCTGAAAAACTGCATTGCCATGTGTGAATGCAACTCACAGCGTTACACGTTTCTCCTCAGTGATCAGTTTGTTAACACATTTTTCTAGAAATCTGCAATTAGGTACTTCATAGCGTAATGAACCTTAGGGGGACAAAGGAAATATACACTGATGAAAACTAGAAAGAAGCTTTCTTAGAATCTTCATGGTGATGTGTGAATTCATCTCACAGAGTTACACTTTTGTTTCGTGGAGCGGTACATTAACACTGTCTTTGAGGAATCTGAGAACGGCTTCCTTGGATCGCATTGAGGCCTATGCTGATAAAGGAAATTCCATCCGTTCAAAACGTGAAAGAAGCTTTCTGAGAAACTTCTTTCTGATCTGTGAGTTCATCTCACAGACCTATAACTTAGACTTCAGGAAGCAGTTTGCTAACACTCTTTTCGTGGAATCTGTAAAGTGATATTTGGGAGCCCATAGGGGCCCATGGTGAAAAAGGAAATATCCTCACCTAATAACTAGAGAGAAGCTTTCTGAGAGATTCCTTTCTGATGTGTGGCTTCGTCACACAGAGTTCCACCCTTCCCTTCTTGGAACAGTTTGCTAACACTGTTGTCGTGGATTCTGCAAAGGTATATTTGGGAGCTCATTGAGGTCTATGGTGAAAAAGGAAATATCCTCACCTAATAACTAAGGAGAAGCTTTCTGAGAAACTGCATTGCCATGTGTGAATGCAACTCACAGCGTTACACGTTTCTCCTCAGTGATCAGTTTGTTAACACAGTTATCTGGAAATCTGCATTTAGATACTTCATAGCGCAATGAACCTTACGGTGACAAAGGAAATATCCACAGATGAAAACTGGAAAGCAGCTTTCTTAGAAACTTCTTGGTGATGTGTGAATTCATCTCACAGAGTTACACTTATGTTTCGTGGAGCAGTGCACTAACACTCTCTTTGAGGAATCTGAGAACGGCTTCTTTGGATCCATTGAGGCCTACGCTGATAAAGGAAATTTCATCCGTTCAAAACGTGAAAGAAGCTTTCTGAGAAACTTCTTTCTGATCTGTGAGTTCATCTCACAGAGTTACAATCTCTGCCTCAAGAAGCAGTTTGCTAACACTCTTTTCGTGGAATCTGCAAAGTGATATTTGGGAGTCTATTGGAGCCCATTGTGATAAAGCAAATATCCTCACATAATAAATAAAAGAAGCTTTCTGAGAAACTGCATTGCCATGTGTGAATGCAACTCACAGAGTTACACGTTTCTCTTCATTGATCAGTTTGTTAGCACAATTTTCTGGAAATCTGCAATTAGATACTTCATAGCGCAATGAACATTACAGTGACAAAGGAAATATCCACAGATGAAAACCAGAAAGAAGCTTTCTTAGAAACTTCTTAGTGATGTGTGAATTCATCTCAGAGAGTTACACTTATGTTTCGTGGAGCAGTCCATTAACACTGTCTTTGAGGAATCTGAGAAGGGCTTCTTTGGATCACATTGAGGCCCACGCTGATAAAGGAAATTTCATCCGTTCAAAACGTGAAAGAAGCTTTCTGAGAAATTTCTTTCGGATCTGTGAGTTCATCTCACAGAGTTACAACCTCTGCCTCAAGAAGCAGTTTGCTAACACTCTTTTCTTGGAATCTGCAAAGTGATATTTGGGAGCCTATTGGGGCCCATGGTGAGAAAGGAATTATCCTCTCAAAATAACTAAAGAGAAGCTTTCTGAGAAACTGCATTGCCATGTGTGAATGCAACTCACAGAGTTACACGTTTCTCTTCAGTGATCAGTTTGTTAGCACAGTTTTCTGGAATTCTGCAGTTAGATACTTCATAGCGCAATGAACATTACAGTGACAAAGGAAATATCCACAGATGAAAACTAGAAAGAAGCTTTCTTAGAAACTTCTTGGTGATGTGTGAATTCATCTCACAGAGTTACACTTATGTTTCGTGGAGCAGTCCATTAACACTGTTTGGGGAAACTGAGAAGGGCTTCTTTGGATCACATTGAGGCCTACGCTGATAAAGGAAATTTCATCCGTTCAAAACGTGAAAGAAGCTTTCTGAGAAACTTCTTTCTGATCTGTGAGTTCATCTCACAGAGTTACAAACTCTGTCTCAAGAAGCAGTTTGCTAACACTCTTTTCGTGGAATCTGCAAAGTGATATTTGGGAGTCGATTGGAGCCCATGGTAATAAAGCAAATATCCTCACATAATAACTAAAGAGAATCTTTCTGAGAAACTGCATTTCCATGTGTGAATGCAACTCACAGAGTTACACGTTCCTCTTCATTGATCAGTTTGTTAGCACAGTTTTCTGGAAATCTGCAATTAGATACTTCATAGCGCAATGAACATTACAGTGACAAAGGAAATATCCACAGATGAAAACTAGAAAGAAGCTTTCTTAGAAACTTCTTGGTGATGTGTGAATTCATCTCACAGAGTTACACTTATGTTTCATGGAGCAGTCCATTAACACTGTCTTTGGGGAAACTGAGAAGGGTTTCTTTGGATCACATTGAGGCCTACGCTGATAAAGGAAATTTCATCCGTTCAAAACGTGAAAGAAGCTTTCTGAGAAACTTCTTTCTGATCTGTGAGTTCATCTCACCGAGTTACAACCTCTGCCTCAAGAAGCAGTTTACTACCACTCTTTTCGTGGAATCTGCAAAGTGATATTTTGGAGTCTATTGAGGCCCATGGTGATAAAGGAATTATCCTCACATAATAACTAAAGAGAAGCTTTCTGAGAAACTGCATTGCCATGTGTGAATGAAACTCACAGAGTTACACGTTTCTCTTCAGTGATCAGTTTGTTAGCACAGTTTTCTGGAAATCTGCAATTAGATACTTCATAGCGCAATGAACATTACAGTGACAAAGGAAATATCCACAGATGAAAACTGGAAAGAAGCATTCTTAGAAACTTCTTGGTGATGTGTGAATTCATCTCACAGAGTTACACTTATGTTTCGTGGAGCAGTCCATTAACACTGTGTTTGGGGAAACTGAGAAGGGCTTCTTTGGATCACATTGAGGCCTACGCTGATAAAGGAAATTTCATCCGTTCAAAACGTGAAAGAAGCTTTCTGAGAAACTTCTTTCTGATCTGTGAGTTCATCTCACAGAGTTACAATCTCTGCCTCAAGAAGCAGTTTGCTAACACTCTTTTCGTGGAATCTGCAAAGTGATATTTGGGAGTCTATTGGAGCCCATGGTGATAAAGCAAATATCCTCACATAATAACTAAAAAGAAGCTTTCTGAGAAACTGCATTGCCATGTGTGAATGCAACTCACAGAGTTACACGTTTCTCTTCATTGATCAGTTTGTTAGCACAGTTTTCTGGAAATCTGCAATTAGATACTTCATAGCGCAATGAACATTACAGTGACAAAGGAAATATCCACAGATGAAAACTAGAAAGAAGCTTTCTTAGAAACTTCTTGGTGATGTGTGAATTCATCTCACAGAGTTACACTTATGTTTCGTGGAGCAGTCCATTAACACTGTCTTTGGGGAAACTGAGAAGGGCTTCTTTGGATCACATTGAGGCCTACACTGATAAAGGAAATTTCATCCGTCCAAAACGTGAAAGAAGCTTTCTGAGAAACTTCTTTCTGATCTGTGAGTTCATCTCACAGAGATACAACCTCTGCCTCAAGAAGCAGTTTGCTACCACTCTTTTCGTGGAATCTGCAAAGTGATATTTTGGAGCCTATTGGGGCCCATGGTGATAAAGGAATTATCCTCACATAATAACTAAAGAGAAGCTTTCTGAGAAACTGCATTGACATGTGTGAATGCAACTCACAGAGTTACACGTTTCTATTCAGTGATCAGTTTTTTAGCACAGTTTTCTGGAAATCTGCAATTAGATACTTCATAGCACAATGAACATTACAGTGACAAAGGAAATATCCACAGATGAAAACTATAAAGAAGCTTTCTTAGAAACTTCTTGGTGATGTGTGAATTCATCTCACAGAGTTACACTTATGTTTCGTGGAGCAGTCCATTAACACTGTCTTTGGGGAAACTGAGAAGGGCTTCTTTGGATCACATTGAGGCCTACGCTGATAAAGGAAATTTCATAAGTTCAAAACGTGAAAGAAGCTTTCTGGGAAAGTTCATTCTGACCTGTGAGTTCATCTCACAGAGTTACAACCTCTGCCTCAAGAAGCAGTTTGCTAACACTCTTTTTGTGGAATCTGCAAAGTGATATTTGGAAGTCTATTGGAGCCCATGGTGATAAAGCAAATATCCTCACATAATAACTAAAGAGAAGCTTTCTGAGAAACTGCATTGCCATGTGTGAATGCAACTCACAGAGTTACACGTTTCTCTTCATTGATCAGTTTGTTAGCACAATTTTCTGGAAATCTGCAATTAGATACTTCATAGCGCAATGAACATTACAGTGACAAAGGAAATATCCACAGATGAAAACTAGAAAGAAGCTTTCTTAGAAACTTCTTAGTGATGTGTGAATTCATCTCACAGAGTTACACTTATGTTTCGTGGAGCAGTCCATTAACACTGTCTTTGAGGAATCTGAGAATGGCTTCTTTGGATCACATTGAGGCCTACGCTGATAAAGGAAATTTCATCCGTTCAAAACGTGAAAGAAGCTTTCTGAGAAATTTCTTTCGGATCTGTGAGTTCATCTCACAGAGTTACAACCTCTGCCTCAAGAAGCAGTTTGCTAACACTCTTTTCGTGGAATCTGCAAAGTGAAATTTGGGAGCCTATTGGGGCCCATGGTGATAAAGCAAATATCCTCACATAATAACTAAAGAGAAGCTTTCTGAGAAACTGCATTGCCATGTGTTAATGCAACTTACAGAGTTACACGTTTCTCTTCATTGATCAGTTTGTTAGCACAGTTTTCTGGAAATCTGCAATTAGATACTTCATAGCGCAATGAACATTACAGTGACAAAGGAAATATCCGCAGATGAAAACTAGAAAGAAGCTTTCTTAGAAAATTCTTGGTGATGTGTGAATTCATCTCACAGAGTTACACTTATGTTTCGTGTAGCAGTCCATTAACACTGTCTTTGAGGTATCTGAGAAGGGCTTCTTTGGATCACATTGAGGCCTACGCTGATAAAGGAAATTTCATCCATTCAAATGTGAAAGAAGCTTTCTGAGAAATTTCTTTCTGATCTGTGAGTTCATCTCACAGAGTTACAACCTCTGCCTCAAGAAGCAGTTTGCTAACACTCTTTTCGTGGAATCTGCAATGTGATATTTGGGAGCCTATTGGGGCCCATGGTGATAAAGGAATTATCCTCACATAATAACTAAAAAGAAGCTTTCTGAGAAACTGCATTGCCATGTGTGAATGCAACTCACAGAGTTACACGTTTCTCTTCAGTGATCAGTTTGTTAGCACAGTTTTCTGGAATTCTGCAGTTAGATACTTCATAGCGCAGTGAACATTACAGTGACAAAGGAAATATCCACAGATGAAAACTAGAAAGAAGCTTTCTTAGAAACTTCTTGGTGATGTGTGAATTCATCTCACAGAGTTACACTTATGTTTCGTGGAGCAGTCCATTTACACTGTCTTTGGGGAAACTGAGAAGGGCTTCTTTGGATCACATTGAGGCCTACGCTGATAAAGGAAATTTCATCCGTTCAAAACGTGAAAGAGCTTTCTGAGAAACTTCTTTCTGATCTGTGAGTTCATCTCACAGAGTTACAAACTCTGCCTCAAGAAGCAGTTTGCTAACACTCTTTTCGTGGAATCTGGAAAGTGATACTTGGGAATCTATTGGAGCCCATGGTGATGAAGCAAATATCCTCACATAATAACTAAAGAGAAGCTTTCTGAGAAACTGTATTGCCATGTGTTAATGCAACTTACAGAGTTACACGTTTCTCTTCATTGATCAGTTTGTTAGCACAGTTTTCTGGAAATCTGCAATTAGATACTTCATAGCGCAATGAACATTACAGTGACAAAGGAAATATCCACAGATGAAAACTAGAAAGAAGCTTTCTTAGAAACTTCTTTCTGATCTGTGAGTTCATCTCACAGTGTTATAACTTAGAGTTCAGGAAGCAGTTTGCTAACACTCTTTTCGTGTAATCTGTAAAGTGGTATTTGGGAGCCCATAGGGGCCCATGGTGATAAAGGAAATATCCTCACCTAATAACTAGAGAGAAGCTATCTGAGACATTCCTTTCGGATGTGTGGCTTCATCACACAGAGTTCCACCCTTAGCTTCTTGGAACTGTTTGCTAACACTGTTGTCGTGGATTCTTCAAAGGTATAGTTGGGAGCTCATTGAGGGCTATGGTGAAAAAGGAAAAATCCTCACATAATACCTAAAGAGAAGCTTTCTGAGAAACTGCATTGCCATGTGTGAATGCAACTCACAGAGTTACACTTTTCTCCTCAGTGATCAGTTTGTTAACACAGTTTTCTGGAAATCTGCAATGAGATACTTCATAGCACAATGAACCTTACGGTGACAAAGATAATATCCACAGATGAAAACAAGAAAGAAGCTTTCTTCGGAACTTCTTGGTGATGTGTGAATTCATCTCATAGAGTTACACTTATGTTTCGTGGAGCAGTCCATTAACACGGTCTTTGAGGAATCTGAGAACGGATTCTTGGGATCGCATTGAGACCTACGCTGAAAAAGGAAATTTCATCCGTTCAACACGTGAAAGAAGCTTTCTGAGAAACGTCTCCCTGGTCTGTGAGTTCATCTCACAGACGTATAACTTAGACGTCAGGAAGCAGTTTGCTAACACTCTTTTCGTGGAATCTGGAAAGTGATATTTGGGAGCCCTTAGGGACCCATGGTGAAAAAGGAAATATCCTCACCTAATAACTAGAGAGAAGCTTTCTGAGAGATTCCTTTCTGATGTGTGGCTTCATCACACAGAGTTCCACCCTTCCCTTCTTGGAACAGTTTGCTAACACTGTTGTCATGTATTCTGCAAAGGTATATTTGTTAGCTCATTGAGGGCTATGGTGATAAAGGAAATATCCTCACATAATAACTAAAGAGAAGCTTTCTGAGAAACTGCATTGCCATGTGAAAATGCAACTCACAGAGTTACAAGTTTCTCCTCAGTGATCAGTTTGTTAACACAGTTTTCTCGAAATCTGCAATTAGATACTTCATAGCGCAATGAACATTACGGTGACAAAGATAATATCCACAGATGAAACTAGAAAGAAGCTTTCTTCGGAACTTCTTGGTGATGTGTGAATTCATCTCACAGAGTTACACTTATGTTTCTTGGAGCAGTCCGTTAACACTCTCTTGGAGGAATCTGAGAACGGATTCTTGGGATCGCATTGAGGCCAACGCTGATAAAGGAAATTTCATCCGTTCAAACGTGAAAGAAGCTTTCTGAGAAACGTCTTTCTGATCTGTGAGTTCATTTCACAGACTTATAACTTAGACTTCAGGAAGCAGTTTGCTAACAGTCATTTTGTGGAATTTGTAAAGTGATATTTGGGAGCCCATAGGAGCCATGGTTAAAAAGGAAATATACTCACCTAATAACCAGAGGGAAGCATTCTGAGATATTCCTTTCTGATGTATGGCTTCATCACACAGAGTTCCACCCTTCCCTTCTTGGAACAGTTTCCTAACATTGTTGTCGTCGATACTGCAAAGGTATATTTGGGAGCTCAAAGATGGCTACAGTGAAAAAGGAAATATCCTCACATAGTAACTAAAGAGAAGCTCTCTGAGAAACTGCTTTGCCATGTGTGAATGCAACTCACAGAGTTCCACGTTTCTCCTCAGTGATCAGTGTGTTAACACAGTTTTCTGGAAATCTGCAATTAGATACTTCATAGCGCAATGAACCTTATGGTGACAAAGGAAATATCCACACATGAAATCTCGATAGAAGCTTTCTTAGAAATTTCTTGGAGATGTGTGAATTCATCTCACAGAGTTACACTTATGTTTCGTGGAGCAGTCCACTAACACTGTCTTTGAGGAATCTGAGAATGGCTTCTTTGGAACGCATTGAAGCCTACACTGAAAAGGGAAATTTCATCCGTTCAAAACGTGAAGGAAGCTTTCTGAGAAACTTCTTTCTGATCTGTGAGTTCATCTCACAGAGTTATAACTTAGACTTCAGGAAGCAGTTTGCTAACACTCTTTTCGTGGAATCTGTAAAGTGATATGTGGGAGCCCATAGGGGCCCATGGTGAAAAAGGAAATATCCTCACCTAATAACTAGAGAGAAGCTTTCTGAGAGATTCCTTTCTGATGTGTGGCTTCATCACACAGAGTTCCACCCTTCCTTTCTTGGAACAGTTTGCTAACACTGTTGTCGTGGATTCTGCAAAGGTATATTTGTTAGCTCATTGAGTGCTATGGTGAAAAAGGAAATATCCTCACATAATAACTAAAGAGAAGCTTTCTGAGAAACTGCATTGCCATGTGTGAATGCAACTCACAGAGTTACACGTTTCTCCTCAGTGATCAGTTTGTTAACACAGTTTTCTGGAAATCTGCAATTAGATACTAAATAGCGCAATGAACCTTACGGTGACAAAGGAAATATCCACAGATGAAAACCAGAAAGAAGCTTTCTTAGAAACTTCTTGGTGATGTGTGAATTCATCTCACAAAGTTACACTTATGTTTCTTGGAGCAGTCCATTAACACTGTCTTTGAGGAATCTGAGAACGGCTTCTTTGGAACGCATTGAGGCCTACGATGATAAAGGAAGTTTCTTTCGTTCAAAACGTGAAAGAAGCTTTCTGAGAAACGTCTTTCTGATCTGTGAGTTCATCTCACAGACTTATAACTTAGACTTCAGGAATCAGTTGCTAACACTCTTTTTGTGGAATCTGTAAAGTGATATTTGGGAGCCCATAAGGGTCCATGGTGAAAAAGGAAATATCCTCACCTAATAACTAGAGAGAAGCTTTCTGAGAGATTCCTTTCTGATGTGTGGCTTCATCACACAGAGTTCCACCCTTCCCTTCTTGGAACAGTTTGCTAACACTCTTGTCGTGGATTCTGTAAAGGTATATTTGGGAGCTCATTGAGTGCTATGGTGAAAAGGAAATATCCTCTCATAATAACTAAAGAGAAGCTTTCTGAAAAACTGCATTGCCATGTGTGAATGCAACTCACAGCGTTACACGTTTCTCCTCAGTGATCAGTTTGTTAACACAGTTTTCTAGAAATCTGCAATTAGGTACTTCATAGCGTAATGAACCTTAGGGGGACAAAGGAAATATACACTGATGAAAACTAGAAAGAAGCTTTCTTAGAATCTTCTTGGTGATGTGTGAATTCATCTCACAGAGTTACACTTTTGTTTCGTGGAGCGGTACATTAACACTGTCTTTGAGGAATCTGAGAACGGCTTCCTTGGATCGCATTGAGGCCTATGCTGATAAAGGAAATTCCATCCGTTCAAAACGTGAAAGAAGCTTTCTGAGAAACTTCTTTCTGATCTGTGAGTTCATCTCACAGACCTATAACTTAGACTTCAGGAAGCAGTTTGCTAACACTCTTTTCGTGGAATCTGTAAAGTGATATTTGGGAGCCCATAGGGGCCCATGGTGAAAAAGGAAATATCCTCACCTAATAACTAGAGAGAAGCTTTCTGAGAGATTCCTTTCTGATGTGTGGCTTCGTCACACAGAGTTCCACCCTTCCCTTCTTGGAACAGTTTGCTAATACTGTTGTCGTGGATTCTGCAAAGGTATATTTGGGAGCTCATTGAGGGCTATGGTGAAAAAGGAAATATCCTCACCTAATAACTAAGGAGAAGCTTTCTGAGAAACTGCATTGCCATGTGTGAATGCAACTCACAGCGTTACACGTTTCTCCTCAGTGATCAGTTTGTTAACACAGTTATCTGGAAATCTGCATTTAGATACTTCATAGCGCAATGAACCTTACGGTGACAAAGGAAATATCCACAGATGAAAAACTGGAAAGCAGCTTTCTTAGAAACTTCTTGGTGATGTGTGAATTCATCTCACAGAGTTACACTTATGTTTCGTGGAGCAGTGCACTAACACTCTCTTTGAGGATCTGAGAACGGCTTCTTTGGATCCATTGAGGCTACGCTGATAAAGGAAATTTCATCTCATCCGTTCAAACGTGTAAAGAAGCTTTCTGAGAAACTTCTTTCTGATCTGTGAGTTCATCTCACAGAGTTACAATCTCTGCCTCAAGAAGCAGTTTGCTAACACTCTTTTCGTGGAATCTGCAAAGTGATATTTGGGAGTCTATTGGAGCCCATGGTGATAAAGCAAATATCCTCACATAATAACTAAAGAGAAGGCTTTCTGAGAAACTGCATTGCCATGTGTGAATGCAACTCTCAGAGTTACACGTTTATATTCATTGATTAGTTTGTTAGCACAGTTTTCTGGAAATCTGCAATTAGACACTTCATAGCGCAATGAACATAACAGTGACAAAGGAAATATCCACAGATGAAAACTAGAAAGAAGCTTTCTTAGAAACTTCTTGGTGATGTGTGAATTCATCTCACAGATTTACACTTATATTTCGTGGAGCAGTCCATTAACACTGTCTTTGGGGAAACTGAGAAGGGCTTCTTTGGATCACATTGAGGCCTACGCTGATAAAGGAAATTTCATCCGTTCAAAACGTGAAAGAAGCTTTCTGAGAAACTTCTTTCTGATCTGTGAGTTCATCTCACAGAGTTACAACCTCTGCCTCAAGAAGCAGTTTGCTAACACTCTTTTCGTGGAATCTGCAAAGTGATATTTGGGAGTCTATTGGAGCCCATGGTGATAAAGCAAATATCCTCACATAATAACTAAAGAGAAGCTTTCTGAGAAACTGCATTGCCATGTGTGAATGCAACTCACAGAGTTACACGTTTCTCTTCATTGATCAGTTTGTTAGCACAGTTTTCTAGAAATCTGCAATTAGATACTTCATAGCGCAATTAACCTTACGGTGACAAAGGAAATATCCACACATGAAAACTAGATAGAAGCTTTCTTAGAAACTTCTTGGTGATGTGTGAATTCATCTCACAGAGTTACACTTATGTTTCGTGGAGCAGTCCACTAACACTGTCTTTGAGGAATCTGAGCATGGCTTTTTGGAACGCATTGAAGCCTACACTGATAAGGGAAATTTCATCCGTTCAAAACGTGAAGGAAGCTTTCTGAGAAACTTCTTTCTGATCTGTGAGTTCATCTCACAGAGTTATAACTTAGACTTCAGGAAGCAGTTTGCTAACACTCTTTTCGTGGAATCTGTAAAGTGATATATGGGAGCCCATAGGGTCCATGGTGAAAAAGAAATATCCTCACCGAATAACTAGAGAGAAGCTTTCTGAGAGATTCCTTTCTGATGTGTGGCTTCATCACACGAGGTCCACCCTTCCCTTCTTGGAACAGTTTGGTAACACTGTTGTCGTGGATTCTGCAAAGGTATATTTGTTAGCTCATTGAGTGCTATGGTGAAAAGGAAATATCCTCACATAATAACTAAAGAGAAGCTTTCTGAGAAACTGCATTGCCATGTGTGAATGCAACTCACAGAGTTACAACGTTTCTCTCTCATTGATCAGTTTGTTAGCACAGTTTTCTGGAAATCTGCAATTAGATCTTCATAGCGCAATGAACCTTACGGTGACAAAGGAAATATCCACACATGAAAACTGGAAATCAGCTTTCTTAGAAACTTCTTGTGATGTGTGAATTCATCTCACAGAGTTACACTTATGTTTCGTGGAGCAGTGCACTATCACTGTCTTTGAGGAATCTGAGAACGGCTTCTTTGGATCCATTGAGGCCTACGCTGATAAAGGAAATTTCATCCGTTCAAAACGTGAAAGAAGCTTTCTGAGAACGTCTTTCTCTGCTGTGAGTTCATCTCACAGATTTATAACTTAGGCTTCTGGAATCAGTTTGCTACACTCTTTTCGTGGAATCTGTAAAGTGATATTTGGGAGCCATAGGGCCCATGGTGAAAAATGAAATATCCTCACCTAATAACTAGAGAGAAACTTTCTCTGCGAGATTCCATTCTGATGTGTGGCTTCATCACACAGAGTTCCACCCTTCCCTTCTTGGAACAGTTTGCTAACACTGTTGTCGTGGATTCCGCAAAGTATATTTGGGAGCTCACTGAGGGCTATGGTGAAAAAGGAAATATCCTCACATAATAACTAAAGAAAAGCTTTCTGAGAAACTGCATTGCCATGTGTGAATGCAACTCACACAGAGTTACACGTTTCTCCTCAGTGATCTGTTTGTTAACACAGTTTTCTGGAAATCTGCAATTAGATACTTCATAGCGCAATGAACTTTACGGTGACAAAGGAAATATCCACACATGAAAACTAGATAGAAGCTTTCTTAGAATCTTCTTGGTGATGTGTGAATTCATCTCACAGAGTTACACTTATGTTTCGTGAGCAGTCCACTAACACTGTCTTTGAGGAATCTGAGAATGGCTTCTTTGGAACTCATTGAAGCCTACCTGATAAGGGAAATTTCATCCGTTCAAAACGTGAAAGAAGCTTTCTGAAAAGTCTTTCTGATCTATGAGTTCATCTCACAGACTTATAACTTAGACTTCAGGAAGCAGTTGCTAACACTCTTTTCGTGGAATCTGTAAAGTGATATTTGGGAGCCCATAGGGGCCCATGGTGAAAAAGGAAATCCTCACCTATTAAGTAGAGAGAGCTTTCTGAGAGATTCCT